>NC_036253.1:2838881-2868988 GCF_002742605.1 Olea europaea var. sylvestris | reverse complement strand
AAAACATTGATTGCCGATTTAGAAAAATATGGGGGTGTAATATCTTTAACTTCGGATTTATGGGAAGGAATTAATAAAAGAGGTTATATGGCTGCAACTGCACACTATATAGACCCACTTTGGATCATGCATAAAAAAATAATTGCTTTTAAAATTATTGAGTACCCGCACAATGCTCCCAATATATTTAGTGCTATTATGAACGTTATTAGAGAATATAAATGCGAGAGTAAAATTCGTTCTTTTACGTTCGACAACGCTAATGTAAATAAGCCTGTTATCGAGAAATTGCAAAGAGTACTTCAACCTGAATTTGGTGGTTTTTTATTTCATATTCGATGTGTATGTCATATTTTAAATTTAATAGTACAAGATGGTTTAAAACATGTTAAGGATGAAATTCAACGAATTAGGGATGCACTAATTTATATTACTATTTCACCTAGTAGAAAACAAGCATTTGAGGACTTTTGTGCCGAACATGGGGTGTCGCATTCAAAAACTTTTATTAGTGACGTAGCGCATAGATGGAACTCCACATATTTATTATTAAAATCATGTGAAGGTTTCGAACATTTAATTACTGAATTTTATAACAGTAGGCATTTTAGAGACGACGAGGAAACTGTTTTGATTGAGTCCGATTGGATTTTAGTTACTAAAATTAAACATTTTTTGAAAAGTTTTTATGATGCTACAAATATTTTGTCTGGTGTTTATTATCCTACTAGTTGTATGGTCCTTCAACGTCTTTATCTAGTTGCTAGGGCTTTTGATAGATTTAAAAATGACCCCGATTTTAGTTCAGTTATAAATGCCATGGAATTAAAGTTTAGAAAATATTGGGAAGACTTGCCCATGTTATTTCCGTTAGCATGCATCATGGACCCCCAATATAATTTATCTGGTACTAAATTTATAATTGAGCGAATGTCAGAATCTTTAACTTTTAACATACCTATTACCTATAGGAATTTGGAAGCAACTTTATCTGAAATGTATGTAATATATGCTTCACGAATGGGTACACAAGTTACTCGTGTACCCTTCGGCTCTACAAGTACTCCTCCCACTAATTTAGGAGATGAAGACGCTGAAATTTTAAATTTATTTGAAGGTATGAACTCATATAGGTATGGTCAAATTGGAAATGCATATGATTCCTCCAGTCATAGTAGTTTGTCTTCTACTGCATGTACTAGTGAAAATGCGTTGCCTGCTGAATTACTTGATTACTTTAATCATAATTGGCCTAGTAACAATGCATTAAGGAAAAATTCAGAAGAAGTAGTTGACTTCTGGCGAAAGTATGAACGCCGATGGCCAATAGTTTCTGCAATGGCAAAAGATCTACTAACACCTCCGGTTAACACTATAGCTTCGAAATCTGCTTTTAGTGCAGGGTCTACGGTTCTCTCTGATGTTAGGAATCGTCTAAAAGAAGATGTTTTGGAAGCATTAATGTGCGTGAAGGATTGGCAAGACGCTCATTTTCGACTGCAAAATAAATATGCCGAAATTGCATGTAGTCAAGTAAGTGATATTTAGTTTAATCATATTTATAATGAATTTTTATTTTAATACCTTTATAATTTTTTAAAAAAAATTGTACACGTAACAAGTTGTTCTATTCGTGTACAATTTTTAACTTCGCCTACTCGAAAAAAGAACTATTGAAGTAGCCGGTCCCAAGCCCGGATAAAGGAGGAGGGTTTATATTTTATTATTTTTATTNTGAACTTCGATTTTTAAGTATATATTTGTAAAATGTAAATAGTTACTTACGAGTAGAAAATTTGCTCCAAGTTACTTACGAGTGTAAATTTTTTCATTTTTTTTTCTAAATTGCTCGATTAAAATGATTTCAATTTTAATTATTTGTATTTATTATATTTTTTTTACTTCTTTTATGGTGGATTGGTGGAAATTGTATAGCTTCTTGTTAAAAAAAAAAACTCAGAATAATATTTTTGTCATGTACATTTTCACATTGAACTGGTTTAAGATGTTTGGTTCAAATGGTTTGTCTTTTTCATTTAATATAATAAATAAAAGAAGATATAAAAAATATATAAAGTAATGTACTATCACTTTCTCAAATTATCCAGTCTCTTTCCTTCCTTCAATTGGATTGATTTGTCTCCAAAAAATCCAAGCTTCTGTCTATGAAAGAACTTTCCATATTTAAAACTTTCGATATTCTTCTTTCTTTCTGTACGAAAAAAATTCGTGTAGTTGTCATCTCGATCTTGGAGAAGAAAATCATGGAATTTGTAATGATTCTGTTTGGGTATGTCCTTGGAAATTTTAGTTTTAGTTTTTGTTTGTGTTTTTTATTTTTTATTTATTTAACATATGTTGTTTTTTTATTCGGTCCACAAATGAAAATTTAGCTTCGCTCATATTTCTTTACATAATGTGAGGTGTGTTATTCTTTTTGTATATACATGAAAATCTAAGTAAATTTTTCTTTATTTGTTGGATATAGCTATGAAGGTTTTATTTTTTTATTTTTTTTCTTTCATATGTATTTATTTCTTACTATTTTTTTCAAGTTTAAGTAATGTAACATAATTTTTTTGTTCTGTGTATACAACTTGGCAACATCTTTCTTTTTTTACCATTATCTACATGAGAAGTTTAAGTTTTTCGATCATTGTTATTTATGTTTAATTAAAATTACAACAGTTTGGTATAGGAATGTTTGATTGTTATCGTCCAGTTAGTACGGTTTATAGTTCTTTTTTTACGTGCATTTTCGAAGAAGATTGTTGATTTGCGGAATGTTTCCTTATATGTATCTGAGTTCAGTCAATTTAGTTTATACTGTGTTTAATATAATATTATCAATATTTGTTGCTTTTTAATTAAATTCATAATTTCTTCTATTATTGAAATCAGAGGTCAGTTCATTGTTTTCATGGATGCTTTCGAAAAATCTATGAATGAAGAGTCTGGTTGTTTTGATCTTCAAACTTTGTCCCAAAGTACAAGTCAATCATATAATACTTTCATTCGGCAACAACAAAATCAAAGGCAAGCGGATAGGAGATATCGAAATGAAACTGTAAGTATTGATCGTCGTAAAAGAATAAATGATCGTATGTTATCTACAAATAATACTTCTAAAGTTGATTATGTGCATGAATATATAATACATTCTGAGACATCTACTTCGAATGAAGAAATGATAAATATTTTTTATTCCAAATTACATGGAAGCTCTAATTTGTTAAGTGTACCAGCAACTGCATATGTATTACCAACTTGTGCTTATTGTAAGTATTGTGGTGCATACAAATTGTATAGAGAGACTAAAGGTTTTTGTTGTTCTGATAGAAAAGTGAAACCTTTTATATCCGATTCACCGGATGAATTGTATACTTTATTTACGTCTAAAGAGCCTGTATCTATGGAATTTAAAAAATATGCACGTTCATATAATAACCACTTTGCGTTCACTTCATTTGGTATAAAGTACGATAAAGAACTGTTTAAAGCATACAAAGGTATCTACACATGTAGAGTTCAAGGACAAGTATATCATTATGTAAATCAACTTACGCCGGATAATAATACGCCTTGTTATATGTAATTATATTTTTATGATACAGCTAATGAACTAGAAAACCGTATGAAAACTTCATAACACCTGGTAGAATCTATTTTATTTCTTCTAATCGAAATCTTGAAGGTAAATCCGTATAGTAATTTTTTTAGGTCTTTAAGCAATATAACTGATATGCATGAGCATAAAATTCAAATAAGATGCCACCCAGGACTCGATCAGAGAGTCTTTAATACTCCGTCGGCATCTCAAGTAGATGCTATATGGGTTGAGGATGATGAAAATGCAAATATTCGCGTTTGTGATAATACTATATATGGTCATTCTGGTGATTTGCATAGGGTTCATTATTATTATGGTTGTTATGATCCTCTTCAATATCCTTTGCTCTTTCCATTTAGTGAATGTGGTTGGCATGAAGGCATTCTAAGATATGAACAAACATCTTCTCAAATTGCACAATGTGTGGACAATGTTGCTGATCCTAATGTAGTAAATTATGCGGCTCAAATTATTGAAAAAGAGGCTGCAGGTTTGCTTATATATTTCCTTGTGTCTATTATAGTTCTACAAATGTGATATTGAAGTAAATATAAAATTTTATTCATTCTCGCTTATGTATTGCTGAAGGATATGAAGAAGAAACAGTCTCATGTATCATGTCGTGAGTACTATTCGTATAAGTTACAAATTAGGCCTTCTGATAAGTCTGTGTTGCTTCACTCTGATAGACTTTTTCAACAATATGTTGTGAATATGTATGTTAAAATAGAGACATCTAGATTAGATTATTTTCGTAGTAATCAGAAACAAATTCGTGCTGAACTTTATCAAAGTATCGTAGACAGTATACATAATGGAGAAAAAAGAGGGTACAAAATTGGAAAGAAATTTGTTTTACCACACTCCTTTACATGTGGACCTAGAGATATGCTAAGGATGTGCTTAGATGCTATGGCTCTTGTCCAACGTTATGGAAAACCAGATTTATTTATAACTATAACATGTAACCCAAATTGGCCAGAAATTAAGCAAGAATTAAAAACATAATGATGAGGTTCAAAATCGACTGGATCTTATTGTACGTGTATTTAGAGCAAAATTAGAAGAACTTTAAAATTATTTATACAAGAGAAATATTTTTAGTCATGTTATAGCTCATATATACGTTATTGAATTTCAAAAAAAAAAGGTCTCCCTCTTGCACATTTGTTGTTGATTTTTAACTGTGGTCATAAAATTTCTTCCACTAAACAAGTTGATAAAATAGTATTTTGTGAAATTCCTGATAAAAATATACATCTTTATCTTCATTCAGTTATTGTAAAGCACAATATGCATGATCCTAATGGAAATCTAAATCCTAAAAACACATGCATGGAGAACAATAGTTGTTGTAAAAATAAATATCCAAAGGATTATTGTAATAGTACTATGTTTGGAGATAATTCGTACCCACCGTATAGGCGGTGTAATATTGGTATTTACGTTAAAGTGAGAGGTAAAATGTTAGACAATCAATGGGTTGTGCCATACAATCCTTATTTAAGTGCAAAATTCGACTATCATATCAATGTTGAAACATGTTCTTCTATTAAAACTGTTAAATATTTATACAAATATGTATACAAAGGACATGATTGTATTAATTTTTTGGTCGGCAAAAATAACATAGACAAAGACATTGATGAAATTTTTACTTACCAATCTGCCAGATGGATATCTCCACCTGAAGCTATGTGGAGGATTTTTGCTATCAATTTATCGAAAATATATCCAGTTGTTTGTGTTTTACAACTTCATATTGAAGATCATCAATGGGTAACTTACAAAAATACGGACAATTTATCTTCTATTATTGAGAATGAAAATACGAGAAAAACTATGTTAACTGAGTTTTTCCGAGTAAATAAAATAAATGAATTTGCTCAAATGCTTTTGTATCGAGATTTTTCAACGCATTTTGTTTGGAATGTATCTAACAAAATATGGACACCTAGAAAGAAGCAAATTGTTGTAGGATGAATTGTCTCGGTAAATCCATCTGAAGGAGAATGATATTTTCTTCGTTTTCTTCTTAATCATATTAGAGGTCCAACATCGTTTGATGATTTAAGAACTTTCAATGGGGTAAATGTTGGTATATTTTGTGAAGCTGCGCTTCTCTATGGTTTATTAAATGGAGATACTCATTGTGAAGAATGTTTATCTGAAACCATTATTTACGAAATGCCTTATTCTTTAAGAATTCTTTTTGCTACGCTTCTTACAATGTGCAATCCAAATAATCCTAAGTTACTGTGGGATAAATTTAAGCCTTATATAATAAATGATTATGTAAATGAAAATATGCCCGCTGAAGTTGTCGAAGTACAAGCTTTAGAGGATATAAGTTCTATTTTAGAATCATTTGGTAAAAATATAAACGATTATGGAATTGTGTCATTTAACGTAAATATAGACGACGATGAAATATTGATGAGAATGGTTGTAGAGGAACCAACGAAATTGGATATTAAAAGAAACTTTAGTTGTGCAGCAACGTTAAATAAAGAACAACAATTTACATATAATACAATTATGGAAAAAGTACAAGATGAATCAAGTGAAATTTTTTTTATCGATGGTCCGGGTGGGAAGGGAAAGACTTTTTATATAGAGCACTATTAGCTGGTGTCAAATGTCGACATTTCATAGCTTTAGCAACTGCATCGTCCAAAGTGGCTACATCTTTATTGCCTGGAGGTCGAACTGCTCATTCAAGATTTAAAATCCCTCTAGAAACGGTAGGTGAAATCAACTGCTCTATTAGCAAGCAATCGGCATTAGGAACTTTATTGAAAATGTGTAGGCTAATAATTTGGGATAAGGCACCTGTGGTAAATCGTTGTGCTGTAGAATTTGTAGACAAAATGCTTAGAGACATCACTGATTGTAACTTGCCTTTTGGTGGAAAAGTAATAGTTTTAGGAGGCGATTTTGGACAAATTCTACCAGCTGTACCTAAGGGAAACAAAAAAGACATAATAAAGGCTAACATGATTTACTCTTATTTGTGGCCTTCTTTTGTACATTTAGCACTGGTTGAAAATATGAGAGCGAAGTTCGATCCCATTTTTTGTGAATACTTATTTCAAATTGGAGGTGGAACAGAGCAAGAACATACTTGCAACTTTATTAAGCTACCAAATAGTATAGTTCTACCATTCAAAGATGAAATTACGCCTTTAAAAAATTGATACAATGTGTGTTTCACAATATAGACACATATGCCGATCATTTATATATGATGGTCAATCGTGTTATTCTTACGCCTACAAATGAATGTGTTGACTAAATTAATGGACTTTTGCTTGAACAAATTCCCAGTCAAAGTTTCACGTACTATAGTTTTGATGAAACAATTGAGAAATTAGAACAAAGCCTACAGGAAGACTTTTTGAATACTTTGACACCAAATGGTATTCCACTTCATGAGTTGAAACTGAAGATGAATTGTCTTGTAATGTTATTACGAAATATCAATCATTCCGAGGGGTTATGTAATGGAACACGCCTTATCTATCGAAAATTTGAGAGAAATGTCATTCTTGTTGAAATCACAACTGGTAAATATCGTGGAAAACAAGTTTTCTTACCTAGGATCCCTTTCATACCTCTTAAAACTGATCGAACTACGATTCCATTTAAAAGGACTCAATTCCCAATTAGACCGTGCTTTGCAATGACAATAAATAAAGCACAGGATCAGCCACTTGATTTCGTGGGTTTGTACATACCAGAACCAGTTTTCTGCCATGGTCAATTATATGTAGCACTGTCAAGAGCAAAAACAAGCAGATCTATTAAAGTTCTACTCAAACCGTCCAATGAAAATCATACACACAACTCATGTACTAAAAATGTTTTGTACAAGGAGGTTCTTTCGTTCATACATTCACACAACTGCACCTCTTTATATTTATATGTTCGATTTATTGGAATTTCTTTCTTTGTCCGTGAATTCTCTGTCGACTATGCTAAATAAAATGTTTTTTTTCCAACTACAATGTAGATGTTAGATTATTTTAACTAAGTTGTATCCACTATCGTTTTATGAAATTTCGCAGTTTAATAAGTTTCAATACAATATTACGATTGTACAATTGTTTTTTAATGACTCATAGTTTGTATATTGCAATGAGCATCAGTGAGACTTTTAGGTAAGACGACATAATATATGTTTAGTTGTGATGTGATTCAGGATGCCTTACAAACGACGGAAGCATTAATGGTTGATGAAGGGAGATTGAGGTCAATTTTTTAGCATAATTGGAGGCTAAAAAGGACGTTAAAGCTGACCGTTATTTGTTCCAATATTCATAAGGAACCGAATCCAAGAATTGAGCGAAGTCCGAGGCTTCGAAGAGTTAATAAAGCCAGCTACTTTTATGCTCCAACCAAAGAGTCCAGCATGTTAAAAATCATGGGCCAAGAATCAAGTTATAGGTTGAAGAGTAGAAGCCAAAATTTGAAAATTGATATTTGGGTTGAAGAGCAATTGAACTTATTACAACCAGCTGGGAAACAAAGGCAAATGAAGTGGAGGAACTTGGTTGCAGGAAATGGAATGAAGTCAATAAATGAAGACTGAAGTGAGCCAGATCAACCTAAGGCAAACTACAAAATCTGGGTAGCTTGGGACAAGTTTAAGGGCCAAGTTAGATGTTGGAAATGGAAGCTATAGCAAGCTGGAACAATGTGGATCAACATGGAATGGAGTAAAGCACCTTGGCTTGAACAAGAAATGGGATGGTTGTAGCTTACATGCATGCAACCGTAACGCATAACCACTCATGCAGTCGCACAGACGATCACAGGGAACTCAGCGACAGGAATACACACAACCATGTGACCACATTAACATGTACCATGTGATTGCAATACATCCGGAGCAGAATTTTTTCCAAAATTTCGGCCACTCACCAAAGTGAATAGGAGTCTATTGGGCTGACAGTTTGTTGGGATCCCTTGGCATTTGTCCCTTTATTCAATTAAGTTTTTTTTAATATTTCTTTCCATATTTTATAATAGTTTTGGACGTATTTACTAGGTTTATAGTGTTTTATGATTTTAATTCCTTTTAAATTAGCTTTTATAATTTTAATACTTTTTAAATTATTTTCCCAATTATTAATATAACTAGGACTCTCTTCATTATTGTAAAATTAAAAGTTATTTAAATGTTGCTAAAATATATAAGTACGTAAATAAAGTAAATCCAATAAGATTAGATAGTAATAAATTAGATGGACATAAAATTTGTAGTAAAATATTATGATTGCTTACAAAAATAGCCAAAACGAAAAACAAGTTAAAATGAAAAAATCTCGTAGTCTTGTCAAACTTCCATCACTGTGATTTTTTTTTTTGTACACTAAAAATTTCGGAGGTGCGTTGTTCAGTAGTTCAAATACGCATGCATCACCCATTTCTAATTCATTCATGGAGAGAAAATGTGCACATCCTATAGTGAGACATCGTACCACACCATTTGGCCTTAAATTTGTGGTGATATCCCAATTTTGATGTGAAGAGTCGTGAATTTGAACACTACGCACGAATTTTGGCAAATGCTGGCCGGCAAATCTTTCCGGTATATACTGCAATGCAATGAATGAATTATTAGTTTGAGGTCAAAATATGGACTTAGTACAACTATAGAATGACAATATTTAATCAAAAGGAAAATTACAATTTTTCGATGACCATATTTACGGGGTGTTAACTTCACTTCGAATACAGGATTATCCATATTCGAATTGTTGTTTTCTTCACCTTCTTCGGAGACGTCCGACTCATATTTCACTTCTAACCCAGAATCATCCATTATGATCACGTTAAATGTGGAATTTTCGATATATTCAAATATTAGGCAATAACTATCGTGTAAATTGTGATGATCGAAAAATTGCTCCCATCCATCAGTTAAATAAATTTTCCCATTAACTGTTTCTAATTTTATTGTTGCAATTATACCATCGTACGCAATTACACGTACTGTATCGTCGAATTCATGTCTCCAGTTTTTCGCAGACGCTCTAGGAATCATCTATAAACAAATATATATGAACGAAGACTATAAGTAAAATATGAGAAAAATTCATTCCAGCTAAAAAATAATAATATTGTATGACTAACCAGATTGATGTCGTGATTAAGGGAATTACTGATAGTTATGTAAAATCGACGTGGAACATCGATTTTGAAGTACTGCAGTGGTACAATTTTTACAGCGATAATATGTATATATTTTTTTCATATGAATGATTGAATAAGTTTTTATAACATTATAATAAAAGGAATAAGAGATTGTGTGCATCTATAGATTTTTTCGTACAAATCAGTCGATCTTCGAATAAGTTATAACTTAAAACTATGGAATTAAAATATAAGACGTAAAATATAAGAGGGTAAATAGATAAAGACCTGTTTCAGTGAAGCACCGACAAGTCTGGAGAAAGATATGCAAATTTGGAAGGCTAAAAATTCTTGTAAGTAAATATTGAAAACACATTATTATATAGGCTAGAAAAAATGTACTTTTCGTTCTTATTCATTCAGTCCCTTGTGAACACATTATTTGCCTCATTTTGAAAGAGGACAATTTATTTGCCACATTCTAAAAGAGGACAGGACCCCATGTGCCATACCTGCACTTCTATTGTTACATAGAATAATCCAGTGCACTATTTTTTCACATGCATTTACATTATTCAACCTTCTTTTTTTTTATTTCGTGGGGTCCATTTCCTTTTTCCAAAGCCAACTTTTGGCCAAAAAGAACAAATAAATCTCTTGTTTTTTTCACTACATGGGACAAAGAAGGGGGGTAAGATCGTAATTCTATGCTGCATTAATGATTGCACACTGACACAGCAACAATGTCTGAATTACATGACTCAAAGGCTGTAGATCTCAATAAATTTCACGAAAACATGTTTAATGCCAAAATATATGTTCAGAAATCAAATAAAGATGGGGCAATCTTGGTTAATAAAGAGGGTTGAAAAATGGATGAAATAATAAAAAACTTTCGTGGGGGCCAAACACACGATTTGACAAGAGGTACTAAAAATAGACAAATTCTTATTAAAATAGGTTCACGGGATACAAAAGTAGATAAATTATATTATTGAAAATAACTATTCTCGTTGTTTAAAAAAATACAAGAAAAAAAATTTATTGAGATTTTTTCTTTTTTACATAATATAAGTTCTTTTTACGATTATACATTTTTGTTTTTACTTTATTTACTTCCAAGTTATTTTTGACACTCTAGATATATTAATCTGTTTATTAAAATATAGTTTCAATAACAATATATATTTTAATATTTATACAGAAAGAAGTCTAGAGATAAAATTAAATAACAAAATTTTAGGGTAATTGGCACAAAACATCTCTATCGTTTGCATTCATTGTGAAATCATCCCTATGCTTTTAAATTTGGCATTTGCAATCCTATTTCAACCTTTTTTTGCGAAGTTGGTCATTTCCATCCATTTCGTTTGTTCCTTCCGTTAAATATACATGTGGATTGCATTTAAATCAAATGAAAAGGGTATAAAAGTCAAAGCACCATTTTTTAATTTAATGAGTGGACGTGAAGGCTGGAAGAGAGAGAGAATAGAAAAGAAAAAATTACCTGGATAAAGAATATATTAATTTCAAAAGACACAAAGCATAAAAATAAAAATAGAAAAAAAAGTTACCTGAATTTTATTTTGTATACGAAATGTGTTTGTGCAAAGTATATGAAAACTAACAAAAATTCTATATTATCTAAAGTCGTTGTATGAAAATAAATAGTTGTGGAAATTCTGTTTTTAATTCTTCTTTTTTATTCAATTTTTTTATTCTTTTTTTTTTGTTATTAATACTTTATTCAAAATATTATATTTGCAAAAATGAAATATATCTGAATATTTACTAACAAATATTTATATTCAATTTTTTATTGTAAGTATCTTTTACAATTATAAGTTTTTTTTTACTTTTAAATAAATTGAAATAATTTATTTCTTATAAGTCACTCTTTACATTCGAGATAGTGTAATTTTCTTATTACTATTCAATTTGAAAAATAAAATATAAATATTTATACTTCAGAAATATAACGTTCGGTTTTTTTTAAGTAGTTTTTTACAAGTATAAGCCAAAAACAATTATCGGAATTTATACTATTTTAAAAATGTCATTTCAAAAAAAGAAGAATACGTAAATATTTATATTTAATTAAATAAATGAAATATATTCGAATATTTAACCTGTACATAGCCTATACAAAAAAAAAAATCATTTTTTTCTTCAAAATAACTTTATGTGAATTTTATACTTCTAAGTACTATTTACGTTTTATAAACAAATTTAATTTCATTATTAGTATTTTTTATTTTTCATAATCTTGTTTGAAAAACGAAATTATTTTTTTAGTTATAAAAAACTTTTATATTTTAAAAATAATGAATCGCTTTCCTATAAAAAAGTTTTTTACAAAAATATTATTACTAATTTTAGATAATCTAATTCAAAGTTGATAATGTGAAAAATGGAGAAAAAATATACGTTCAACTGTTTTCGAGTTGAGCTAGCCAATAGCCAATTAATCATACGCCATTTCAATGTATTGTCATCTCCACTATCCATTACTTTGAATTCAGTGTACTGTCATCTCCGACCTGCATTTTTCTTGTCCATTATTTTGAATTTGACACACAATCTTTCTTCACTACTTTTTCATGCTATCAACTATCAAACATTTATTTCGGCAGAAAAAATATGTATTTAAATCATTTCTCTTTTTAAAAAGTAATTAGTTCTCTACTTCTATCTAAAATATTAAAAGTTACGTGTAACTAAAAAAATCACGACTAATAATCAGATTAATTTAATTTATAAAATGTACAAAAATAGCCTATAGACCGATTTTTTTCCCTTTATTTCCTTAAGATTAAAAAAACTTAAAATTCTCAAAGCAACATATAGGTCAAAAAATAATTCAGTGTGACGTCATTTTGATTTTTATGTTATTTTAACAGTTTATTTTCATTTCCTTTCATAATTTCAACATGAATATTAGGGATTATGAAAATATCCAATAGTGGCTAAAAAATTACATAACACTTGAATAAAATACATTCTTTACAGTGATTAAATGACTACACTCAATTACTCCATTACAATCAGGCAAATTACATTACTCCATTACAATTACAAAGACAGACGTGGATGAAGGAAATATTCATTATTTAAAATATCAACGGCAATTTTTTGTCTATGTATAACCATCCTGTCTGGTGAAACCGATTCTATCGGAAATCCTAGAACAAAGCATTCTATATATTTAAGCACGAAAACTCCACAGTTCGGTCTGTAAGAATTTTTTTTTTTTTGTAATTAGTACTTACGAATAAATGTCTATTATATTAAACAAGAATTATTTTCGATGCTTACCCATTGTTTGCACAGAGTAGATATGGTATAATCTCTAGCTTCATTTCTTTATTTTTGTGTTTGCTTATATCCTGTCTCCCTGCAAAACATTTGTCAAACAATAAAGAATTAATCACGTTAACTGTCGCGTTAGCATGTGCCTTTACTTGATCCGGGTATGCTCATTGTGGCTGCAATTGTATATCTGGAATTTCCACTTCAGAATATTGACCAAAAAAAGGTACCAAGTATTTTCGGGAAATGAACATGGAATTAATAAATACTTACACCCTACTCATGGACGACTCTCTACAAGCATTTTTTCCGTTCACATATTTGTTCAGAAAAGTTTCATCTAGTTCACCTTTATTATTTCCCGCCTGAAAATCCCTTTGCCAAATCATCATATTGGCACACTTATTTTCAAATTGAAAGTCCATGATTGCATATTCTTTACACACATGGGTGCAACCATTAATAATTAATCGTTTCAACAACTTCAGCTCCAATTCAATTGCCTGGTGGAATAAATTGATAAAAATCAAATATGTTAAGTATGAAATAAAATTAATTTATGAATAAACAGTACTGGCCACGATATTTATATCTTTTGTTCTATCCAATAAAGTTTTCAACCAATCTCTTCCATAGACGTTCCAAATGGCATCTTCCAAATATGCACTGCATAGCATAATTAAAATTAGAGTTGAATAAATCAAAATAAAATTGTAGTATTTAAACCAATAATAAAAAAATCATCTTTCTAACCTTGATTCGTACTCCGCTATCCAGTTTCTAAGAGTCGAATATTTTTGTATAGAATAGTCTTCCAAAGGACATCTAGAAGACGACGAAGGTTGTATTTGTTTTCCCTTCTTTTTCTTCTCTCGTTGTGATGTTTCAGAACTTTCGACTTGTTGAGACGTTGATGCATCCTTCGGTCGATCATCAGGAATTGGACATGTACCAATAGGAATGTCTTCTTGCGTACAACTAATAATGGCTTCCATGTCTGATTTTCGTTCAAATAATTTTTGCAGCGTATTCTTATTTTGTTCATCGACATAATATCGAATGGAATCTAAACTGGCATCTACATAAGAGTGCATGGTCTGGTAATGGTCTTCTTGCCATTTTTGTTGTCGTTGGAATAATTGTTCATCTTTCTACAAATGTGTGTTAAAAAAACTTGATAATGAGTTATCCATGTAGGAATGCATAGTAGATTGCATATAATCCTCTTGCCATTTTTGGTGTTATTCGAACAACTGTCTTTGATTGTCATAAACTTCTGTTCTCAAGTTGCCACATATATCAAACACCTCTTTTATTATGTCTTGCTTCTGGACACCAAGTAGTTCTATCATCCGTCTTCAGTTACATAATTAGAGGTGCTAGATCCAAAATTAGGCACTGCTACTGGTGAAGTTCTTGACGTACTAGGAATGGTCGTCTCTGGCACATATATATTATCCCTTTCTTGCTCAAAAGTATCATTTGGGATTTGTTGTGCCACATTGTCTAATTCTTCGCCGACGATTCCATCTAATACATGATGTTCATTATCAGCTAGCAGTGAAAGATTTATATACCAAGATATCTCCAATTCTTCCTCCGTAGGATGTAACATTGAAATAACCTGAATTTGTAATTTTAATAAAATACCAAAATAAATTTTTCATTTTGTTTTTAAATAATTAAACACAAATGTAGTTATATATTCATTAAAAGAAATCGTATCTCTCGAGTAGCTAGAAAATGCTTAATCATTTTTTTTCAATCAGTAGTTTATTAGACCTCCACTTATACATTCGTGGACTCTGTGCTGTTTTGTATCGACGCCGTCCAAATTTTTTTCCAATTTCTAGAAATGCCTCATAAATCCAATACTGTATCACAATTACAAATTACGATTATTTTTCTCTTACAAATAAATGAACTCAACAAAAGAAAAAAATATTAATAAAATTTCTGAAATGCAAGTGGATACCCTCTAATGCATACTTACAGTCTATTTGTTCATTCCGTTGCACTCGTTTTACTCTTTGCAATTGTGATTCTTGTAGTGAATTTAACAAAAGAAAAAATCATTTTCGACCCCAAGGATATCCAAGAAATTGATCAGGGTGCTTGACCACACCAAGAGTTTTGTAATCAATAATTCTTCCAACTGGTTTTATATCACATTCCACCAACATAACTAATCCCAACTTAAATTTATCTACTAAGTCCTCACATTCATGGAAAACTTCAAATAGCATTTTCATGTTAATTTTTTGACTACCATTGAAATAATGATTTTTAAGACGATTGTTGCTATGATCAATCTCTATAACCGGTTTATGACAAGGTAATTTAGTGATAAGACAAAATTCTTGCATACCAAATCTAAGCAGTACGATCATCTAATTTTACCCATACTTCGTTATTTTTGCCACAGTCAACAAGCCGCATTACGAATTCATGTATTAATCTACTACTAAATAGCTCTTCCTCTTCTCTATAAATAATTCCAAAAAAAATCCATAAAAATTACTACACATTATAGAACATTGTTGATTTGCATCTATAAAATCTACAAAGTCTTTAAGATATTCCCGACTTGGATATTGAGTAATAGTAGCAGAAAACCATTTATTTGGAGACAATATATATTCCAAAGACATCTACATAAATAATTTGAAAACAAACTATTTGTAAACAAATTTAACAATTCTAAACAAGCAGCGAAATAATATTTATACAAATTCAAAAATACATGAACAGCAGAAAAAAATACAAATTCAAAAACCTCCATGCACGGATATTTTCGAACCTCCGTCCATGGAGGTTTTGCATGAAGGTCAACCTTTGTGCATTTGGTCCCCCCGACCCCAACTTTAAAACTTCACTTATATAAATATGAAGGTAAAAATCTAAATACTTACCTTTTGCTATGGATGGTGCTTGCTGAAATGTGGTTGGCTTTGATTTTAGGTAGAGAACGAAGATTTTGGGATATAAAAGGAATGATATAGATAAGGATAAGATATAAATGATATGTGTGGTAGTAAAAAGTCTTCTATACAAAAAAATATATATTATTTTTTCACTATTTATTATACATATACATATTTCTATATTGTTTAAATTAAATGAATTGACCTATAGCATCATTTCTTTTTCGACAAATAAATATAAAATGTAAATATTTCTTCCGATATTATTTAAACTAAATCTTATCTTCATTCATTAAAACAATTCAAAACTATTTCTGTATTATAAGTACAACTTCACTTCTCCATACTATATATTAAACATCTGGCATAGTCCTCATATGTTTTCCTATTTCAAACTGTCACATTTTCAAATTTTAATAAAATAAAATAATAAGAACTAATAAAATTATCTTATATTCCATTACAGCCATATCTTTATACTATAAATGAAATTTGAAAGTAATCTCCATATCTTATGCCAGTGATTATACAGTAATGTATGGCTATTTAGATAATAAGGTATGGCTGTTGATGAGATTTTACAATGTAAATGATTTTATTTGTTTTAACCCTAAAAAAAAAAGGTTTCATATTCAGTCTTTCCTTTTTTTAGTTTATTTATCCCATCTATGCTTCATTTTTTACAACTGACATATGAACACATAAAGACTTTAACAACGTCTTTCCAACATCGTATACCCAACATTAAAATATTTATTAAGCCACTATGTCTCATTTTTTTTTTTATAAATAGGCTAATACAAAGCTTCAGCTTCACATCTGCAACGGTAAAAACATAATAATTATCGTTACCATTTAGAGCTTCCATACTTTAAGAAATTCTAACTTCTACTCATACTGTCATCTTCTTCTTCTTCTTCCTACATATCAACAATTTCTATAACAAAATGGTTGCACCTCATAAATTCATTCCACAAATTTCAACTTCAGAAACCAATTGGTCAGCAAAAGTGATCGTCACAGGAAAACAATCCCCAAAGACTACTCGGAATTCCAATAGCCGTTATCAAAATCTTATTCTCATGGATTTAGAGGTACAAATATAACTCTCGTTTCAATAAATTTTTACCTATCATTATACCTGTATACTTTCTAAATGTTCTAATCTTTTTCTTTTTTTTGAACAGCGAAACAAAATCACAACAATAATGTATGATGTCAATATCACTACACAAAACGATCAGTTCGAACTTGGAAAAACATACATTGTGTCATATGCAACAGTTAAAGATTTCAAAAGTGAATTTCGGAGTTCTCCTGGACAAAAAATTGTGGAATATAACAGGAAGAACAAAGGTTGAAGAATTAAATGAAGACAATTTGAATCTCCTATTCTCAAAATTTGAACTTACTGCGTTTGATCAACTAGAGAGGCATATGGACAAAAATACAGACATAAGTAAGATTTCTACTGCATTACATTTAAACAAATCATTTCATATAACATTTCATAATTTATTTTTTACGTACAAATTTATTGCATGCAAAATGACATATAAAATATTTCATAATTAATTTTTACGTTCAAAGTTATTGCATGCAAAATGACATATAAAACAATTTACGTAACCTTGTAGGCGTGATGG
Organism: Olea europaea var. sylvestris; assembly: GCF_002742605.1. Lineage (NCBI taxonomy): Eukaryota > Viridiplantae > Streptophyta > Magnoliopsida > Lamiales > Oleaceae > Olea > Olea europaea. The sequence continues at coordinate 2,851,361 of NC_036253.1, read as the reverse complement.
GTGTCGCTATAGGTGTTCGACAGAAATGCCTTATTCAAACTAACTTTGGTACAGAAGCTCATCCACAAGATGTAGTACTGTTATACTAACATTATGGGATACCTTTGTCGAAAGAGAATGCACTTCGATAATTGAATATCTTCTAAATAGACCTGTGATATGGGCTACAAATCTCAAAATTTCTTCGTTAAACAGTAAATTTCTCTTACAAATACAGTTCCATCTAAATAATATTATTATTTTTTTCATGTAAGATATTCTTAATTTCTTTTGTACAGGCATCACACTTTCGACCAAAGTAAATAGCAGTTTTTTCATTAATCTCCAACTACATGATGTTACGGAGTACAAAGAATGGTAATACAACATACCTAATATACATATTGCTTATTTACGTACCTTTAATACAAAAAAAAAAGGTTCTATTTTATAACTAAATATATCATTATTTCTTGTAGGGTGGAAGCAAACAAGGAAGCACTTGACAAACTGATGGAAAATAAAACATTTATTACTGTCAGCCCACCCAAACTTTCTCCTTCTACTGATAATGAATTGACTCCGATTGAGGATTTATTAGGGGTGTATCTAACGGTACTTCTATACTAATATAAACTGTATATAATTAATAGAAATACATTATCTTTAATTTCACAATAAATATTATAGTAACATCACGTATTTTTCTCAGTTGTATCCTTTTATCTAATTACACGAGACATCTTCTTTAACAGAAGAAATTCTACTGGGTGCATACTGGAAAATAGCTTCAAAAGACCAAAAATTTTGGTATGTCTTGTAACAACTGTAAGAAAACTTCCAACGCGAACTTTGGAGAAATTCATAAATATCGATTCTGCAAGTACGAACACTCAAAAGCTATCCCAAGGTAATTTCTTCTATTAAATATAAGTTCAAAAATTTACTAATTATTACTTCAAGAACAAGGTACATAATACATGGCTAAAAAAATGCATTCTTTAGGGTAAATGCTTTTGTACAACTTGAAGACAAATCTGGTTCGTTAGATGCAACCATCATAGGAGATGCAGCAGAAGTGTTACTGGAAAGTAGTGCCAATGACTGAATGAACCATCTTCAGAAGGTAAAACATCATGTTCAACATCCTTCGAAAATGCTTTCTTTCTTAACAACAAACATGTCATTCTATTGAAATATATTTCATCGACCACAGGAAGGTATTAAAGAACTCAATGACGTTGTCGAATTGGAAAGTGATACAAAGCTACTCTTTTACCTCAAGGCAACAGAAAAGCGCCACGACCCACCTGAGTACCGCTTTGAAATCATATTCGTGTTCAACTCCTCCACAGAAAATCAAGCTGATTTCTCAATTGTTACAGAAAATGCAAACAAGCAAATTGAAATGGAAAAAAATTCCAACAACAAAGACGTAAAAGGCAAGAACAAGGTGTCCAGACGACCCAATGACATTTCCACCGCTACTGAAGAAATCAATCCACCGCACAAAAATTTCACTGGACTGAAGGCCAATAGAGCTCATAAGATTTCTACACCTAATTTTCATGATCAACACTCACGTGTATCTGAACCTAGGTTCATACCCACTTGTCATCACTGTGGTGCCTTAGGCCACACGAGACCTAGGTGTCGAAAGCTAGCAAATAGGAATCGAAGTCAGGATATCCCTGGTCAAGTGAACTTCCTTTCAAATCAGGTTGGCCACTTAACTGAGACGGTAACGCGGTTGACTAGGATCACCTCGACCTCGAGAAAAGTTTAGGTAAAGAAATCTGATGTGGGTGAGTATACTGAAAATCTAAAATGTTTTGTTGCTCATGTTGCATATAAGGCTCAAAATACATGCATGTGGTCTCTTGATAGTGCTTGTTCTAGACACGTGTGTGGTAACAAGGCCTTATTCTCTACCTTTGATGACAGCAACGGCGGTGTAGTTACCTTTGGGGATGGAGCTATGACACCCATCCGAGGTAAAGGCTCCATCACCATTGCTGGACTTCCTACAATATCCAATGTACTTTATGTAGAGGGTTTTAAGTCCAACTTATTGAGTATTAGTCAAATCTGTGATGCTAACTATGAAGTGAGTTTTGTCCAAAAGAGATGCACTGTTTATGATGCTTCTGGTGGTGTTGTTCTTGTAGGTGTTAGAACATCTGATAACTGTTATGGAGTTCTTCCAAACTTGAAGTATGTAGCTAGCTAAAATTGATATGTTTGAACTTTGGCATCAAAGGCTCGGTCATGTTAACTACAGAAGTCTGTCTAAATTGGTCAAAAAGAAGATTGTCGATGGTTTACCTAAGATTGATCAAAGTGAGAATGTTGTGTGCAAGCCGTGTCAACAAGGAAAGTAACTCAGGATGAACCATAAGCGAACCTTGAAAATCTTGACGAATAGACCCTTAGAGCTTCTCCATATGGATTTAATGGGACTATCCACGGTAGAGAGCCTAGGAGGCAAACAATATATTCTGGTTGTGGTAGATGACTTTTCTAGATACACCTGGATTGAACTATTAAGAGAAAAATCTGAGATGGGCGATCTGGTTAAGTCCTTATGTAAAAGACTCAAAGTTGAACAAAATCTTCTTATTTCTAGGGTTCGAAGTGATTATGGGAAAGAATTTGAAAACTTCAATCTAGAAAACTTCTGTTTGGAGGAGGGGATTAAGCATGAGTTCTCTTCACCAATCACTCCACAGCAAAATGGAGTTATTGAGAGGAATAATAGAGTGCTTCAAGAAATGGCCAGGGCCATGCTTCACAGCAAGAATCTAGCAATGCATTTCTAGGATGAAGCTATTAACACCGCGTACCACATAGTAAATAGGGTATACTTGAGACCAAAATCAGACAAGACTCCCTATGAGATTTGGAAAGGCAAGAAGCCTATTGTTAAATATTTTTGAGTGTTTGGAAACAAGTGTCACATTCTAAGGGATAGAGAAAATCTAGGCAAGTTTGATTCCAAAAGTGATGATGGGATTTTTCTAGGATATTTTAAGAACAGTAGAGCCTACCAAGTTTACAACTTGCGTACTCTGAGTGTCTTGGAATCTGTAAATTTTGTTATTGATTATGCCTTTACTGAGGAGGAGAGTGCTGAAAATGGGGTTGACATAGAAGATCTAAGTGATGATCAAGGAGCCACTACTGAAAATAAAGTGCAATCAATTCCAAAATCTCCACGCTCTTCAGAAAACATATCTGAACAGGGTCGACCAAATTGGGATCAGTCTAAGCTTCCCAGAGAACCATCTTCCAGGGTCAAATCTAATCATCCTAAGGTTACCATCATTAGGGATTTACATGAAGGTATGAGGTTACGAAAGAGAATTCTAAATAACCTAACATATACTAGCTATGTACCCCAGATTGAACCTAAAAAAGTAGAGGAAGCCCTTAGAGATGAATGCTGGGTAAATGCCATGCATGAGGAGCTTAATCAATTTGTTCGAAATAATGTTTGGTATCTAGTTCCTAGGCCTGATGACTGTAATGTGATAGGTACTAAGTGGATTTTCAAGAACAAAATCGATGACCAAGGTACCATAACTAGAAATAAGGCTAGACTAGTTGCCTAGGGGTACACTCAGGTGGAAGAGGTAGATTTTGATGAGACTTTTGTCCCAGTTGCTCATCTTGAGTCCATTCGTATTCTTCTTGTGGTTGCATGTACCTTAGGATTCAAGCTATATCAAATGGATGTCAAGAGTGCATTCTTAAATGGAATACTTCAAGAAGAGGCATATGTTGAGCAACCGAAAGAATTCATTGACCATAAGTTTCCTCATTATGTCTACAAACTCAATAAAGTACTGTATGGTTTGAAACAAGCTCCTAGAGCTTGGTATGACAAACTCACCACTTACCTTGTTGATCATGGGTTCTCATGAGGTAGTGCTGAGAGAACCTTATTCATTAGACATATTGAAGAAACTATCATTGTAGCTCATATCTATGTTAATGACATCATCTTTGGCTCTCCCATTGACTCCCTTGCTCTTGAATTTGATGAATGCGTGAAACAAGATTTTGAAATGAGCATGGCCAGCTAAGTTACTTCCTTGGTCTTCAAGTAAAGCAAACTGATTGTGGGCTGTTTATCTCTCAATCAAAATATGCTAAAGACCTTGTGAAGAGATTTGGCTTGGACAGTAAGAAATGCACAAGGACACCCATGAGAACAAATGTTAAGTTAGGACATGATCCTACAGGTAAGAGTGTTGATCAGACTGTGTATAGGAGCATGATAGGCAGTCTACTATGTCTTACAGGCAGTAGACCTGACACAGCATTTAGTGATGGAGTATGTGCTAGATTTCAAGCTGATCCTAAGGAGTCCCATCTAGGTGCAGTGAGGCGCATTATTAGATATGTCAATGGGACAGTAGATCATGGAATCTTGTATTTCAGAGAGTCCAATCTAGAACTAGCCGGCTATTCTGATGTCGATTGGGCCGAAAACGCCGACGATAGAAAAAGTACCTCGGGTGGATGTTTCTATGTTGGTTCTAATCTTGTCTCATGGATGAGTAAGAAATAAAACTCAGTCTCCTTATCCACAGCCGAGGCAGAATACATTGCAACTGGTAGCTGTTGCACTCAACTGCTTTGGATGAAGCAAATGCTGAGTGACTATGGAATAAATTAGGGTACTATGACTATTTTCTGTGACAATACTAATGCTATCAACATATCAAAAAATAATGTTCAGCATTCTAGGACCAAACACATTGACATTCGTCATAACTTTATTCGAGAGCTAGTTGAGTCCAATGTGATATCACTTGAACACATCTCTACTGAAAATCAACTTGCCGATCTGTTCACTAAACCTCTAGATGGGTTTAGATTCGAGTCACTTAGGAAGGCTGCTGGCGTCTGTGTTCCTCCTTCATCATCTTCATATATACATGCGTTCTTTTCTGCATTCATTACATTGCCTATTTGTGTTCATTTGCATCTGTCTTTCACTTTGTTTTTTTTTTAAATAATAATAATTATAAAATAATAAAAAAGGAGGGGGGGTTGATCATCACGTGTCATTTTTTCATTGTAGTTGTTCACTCGAAATTGCAATTTGAAATCAAATGTGCATTCTACACATGATTAGTTTCTAATTCCCATCACTTATTTTGAGTCTGTATGGAGTACTTAGTATATGTCACTTCATATTATGTTTGCACAACACACACTAGGACCGTGTGGGTGAGTCTTAACCGCATGTGTGAGACTTAGGATGACTATTATCCGTCGTTGAGTAGACATTGGATTTGAATTGATCTTGGACTAGATGACCTAACTTTTGGTGTATCCCCGAGTGTTTCCACAGCTTATTTATTATATCACATCTTATACCTATCTTCAGAGCCCAGATGACTCGAGCAATTAAGTCTGAGGGGTTTCTCATAACTTGGTGCCCTAAAGCCAACTGGTTTGGGAGTCACCCACCCAACGCTCATTATAGGGGTCTTCGTTGTAGTTTAATGGAGATGAGATTGCACGTAAGATAAAAAAAAAATATGGAGGTTCTTAATGACAGGGGGAGAAAGAATAGTCTTACGCCATATTTTAACGAAGTATAGGTTCTAGTGGCATTGGATTTGACCTTCAAATGTCTAAGTGTTGACTCCTACGTCGGTGATTTGGCTGTCTCTTCTCACAAATTTAAGGTTTTAAGTCTTACTTGCTTGGAATGAGTGGCACATTTCACGAGGGGTCACATATACAATTTACTCCATCTGTACTTGGTCCCGGTGTGTGGGGAAACATTTTCTAATCACTGTGCATGTCGTATTTGTGATCTATTGCATTTGATTGAACCAATTGCCTCTGCATTGTTCATGTATTTTAAATTAAAAAAAATTGGGGTCAAAATTCAAACTTCTGGAAAATGTGCTACTTTTGAAAATTCTTGAAGTGATGTTACATTGTAAAGTTTTAAACCTGGGGCTAACTTTTCAAATTTTCAATTTTAAGTGCTATTTTTGACATTTTCCCTTTGCTCGCTGGCTACTGGAAGCTCGCTCAAGCGACGAAATCAGTGTCTTGTCGCTCGATGTTCGCTCGAGTCTCGCTCAAGCGACAGCTAGACTTTTAATTTTCTCGCGAAAGATTTCAGGTCATTCCTTTTTCATTTTTTTCACATCTCGCTCTCACATTTTCTCTCGCGACAATCCTCTTTGGTCGATTTGCACTTCATTTCTTGCGTGTGGGGCTTCAATTCCTCTTCCTTGTGTGCACTCATTGGTGTTTCATTGTTCCCAATTGGTAAGTGCATTGCTTAACCCGTTCATTCATTTGTTCTTTTTTTTTCTCTTCGTCATTTGGAAATTTTAGGATTAGGTGTTTTTGAATGATGGGTAGATGGTGTTGTTTAGGCATGTTTGGGTGTCTATTGCATTATTGCATTTGTAGGTTATCTTCCTTGTGTTTTAAGTGCCTGCAACGCGTTCGATGAAATGTCTCATCTCCACAACCCTACTCTCATTGCCCATTGTGTACCATTTCTCGCGTGTGCTTGGTGTCTGGACCCTTGCTATGTCGTTTTGGTCCCTCCTTTGGGTCGGCACCTATTTGTTTTGGTGTTGACACTCACCCTTGCAGTGAGTGTCTTTTGTCTTGCAGCCGTTCTTGTTCACGTCTAGGTCACGTCATTTACGTCTTGGTCATTGTCCTCCAACTGTAGTGACATGTGTTACCTTGGGCTTGCATGCTTAACACTTGTGCACCACTCTTGCATCGATTTGCATGCCTATGTGTGGTTGAACTTTAGGACTTGTGCAGTCATGTGTCTCCATAAATTAGTTTTCTTTGAGGATTGATTTATCTTCTACATCTCGCATTGCAAATGGGACCTAAGAGGGCTAGGACTACAACTCAGCCTGGTAGTGGATCGGCTTCGTTTAGTCGTTCTAGGTTCATTTCCTCTACTGCTCAAGAGGTATTTGGGAACCAGTTTTCCCGTTGTCCTGTCCTAGTAGAGCGTGAGGTCACTCTATCCGACCTATCCCCTGATGTAGCAGCTATCTTTACTTCTGAAGGTTGGGAATCCTTGCTGTTTAGGTTAAATCCCTCGCCTAGTCTTTTTGTTCAGGAGTTCTATGCAAACATCTATGACATTAGTGGTTCGTCCTTCCGGGTGTTCCTTTGGGGTCAAACCTTTAGGATTTCACTAGATGTTATTTTCAGTTCCATACATGTTCCTCGGGTCATTCACGCCGTTTACCCATATCTCTCGGTTGATTCTATTTTGGCCGACTCTCTGGTTCGATCCACCCTATTTAATAGTCCTTTGAGAGGTGGGCCTGAGGCGATCCACATTGGTTCGCTCCCCACTGATCGGCAGATTTTGTTGCGCATTGTGTGTACGAATCTGTGGCCCGTCTCTCACACTTCTTCCCTACCTATGGAAAAGGCGAGGCTTCTTTTTGCTTTACTGTGTGAAGATTCGATTAACCTACCTACCTTTATTTTCCAACACATTCTGCGTACCTTTCGCATTTCTGGTCATCGGATTGGTCTTCCTTATGCTTGCTTGATCCATCGCTTGGTGACATCACTTGGGGCTTCATTTCCCGATGGGGTATCACAACGAGTACTTCGTCCCATATGGCACACTGCCATCTCTCAAAGTAGGTCATATGTCACTTCTTTTGCTTCTGCATCTGCTCCTGTTGAGCCAGCTGAGCCTGTCGACCCGCAGTGCCCGCTGATCCTTTGGGTGTTTTACTTGCTGATCTCTCAGCTATTCGTCTGCCTCCTTCCGATGTTCCTCCGTCCACTTCAGATATTTCCTCTTCTTCCACTTCTATTCCGCCACCCGCCCCGCCTGCTCCGGCTACTATTCCTATTGACCCCACTGTCGGACTTATGGGTCAGATATCGATTCTCATTAAGCAGTAGACCCGCATGATGGCCGACATTACTCAGTTACGAGCTGCTTTCGAGCGTCATACTGTAGAGTTTGCTACATTGCGGGGGGGCATTGCTCTTGTTCAGCACGGTATTCGATGGATGCGCAAGCACTGGGATTATGAGTCTGAGGCTGAGGATTCTGAGGACGTGGATGGTGGAGATGATGGTCCTGCTTAGTTGCTTGGGGTTCCCCTTGCCATTTGTGACAAAAAGGGAGAGTGGGTGCTAAATTTTGGGATTTGTAATGATAAAGTACTTTGATAATGTACTATTGATATTTTTGGCTAGATTATGTGTTGATGTTTTGCACTATTGATGTATGTTTTTGGTGGTTTGACTTACATTGATATTATCTCTTAATCTAGCATATTGGTACAATGTTATGGTTATTCATGACTCTTTATCTTTTATGTTTACTTATATTACTATTTCTCGTGCTTTTACATTGGGTATGTAAGTTGTGATTTCAGGAAACAGGTTGAAAGATGACAAGGCAACACTGAGTTAAGTCAATGTATTGGACTGTCATTGTACTTCATGTTACTGTAATTTGGTTTTGTCACAGAATGTCAAAGGGGGAGTTTGTTAGATTTCGTGTTGGCTATTATGTGAACAAAAGGGTAAAATTGTAAATGTTCAAAAGTTTGGGGTCAATTTGTCAACAGTTAAAGGTTAGGGGTCATTGTGTACATGTGTAAAAGAAGAGGGACTCAGTTGCAATTTTGACAAAGCGTGCTAGGGTTCGAGCTATGAAGTAGGACAAGATGTGTCGTTGAAGTTTCACTAGCTGCTCGCCAATGGTCGCTCGAGCAACAAAAACAGAAAGGTCGTCGCTCGCTTCTTGCCCCCACTTCACTCGAGCGAAATAGCGTCGCTTGCTTTTCACTCGAGCGACAGTGTTACCCATAAAACCCTATTTTCCTTTTTTCGACATTTTAATCCGACCAAAATAACCAAATACACTGCATATAAGTAACATTGCGCCGATTGTCAGTGGTGCTCTCAAGGGATTGAAATTGAAGAAAACTCTCCACACTTTGATTCTCTTATTCAATCTCATATTTGATTTGAACAATTACATAAAAAAATATCATATCAACATTCACCAAACACCACAACACACCCTTCTAGAGCCTTTGTTGATTCTTGGAAATCGAGGAAGGAGATCGGAGTCCCGATCATTAGAGAACAGACGATCCTCTTGAATCCACAGGAGATAGACAAAATGAAGAGCTGGGAATTGGTGTAGCACACAATCTAGGAGGGCTAGGTGCTGGGAGTTGGTGCAGGATCACGCATTCCAGAAAGGCTTTGAGGAAATTATGGTCAGGATGTAAGAAAAACCAGAGTAGGTTCGTCTGGCTGATTGTAAGTTTCATTTTCGTTTATAGTGGATTCTTATTGGCTTGGGCTCGGAGTTTTACCCACATTGGGGTTTCTCCGTCATCAAACAATTATGTTATTTATCTTTCTGCAATTAATTTAAGATCGGTATTCAAACATAGGATAGTAAAGCATGTGAACTGATCTGGACAAATTAATATTTATGACATGTTGCAATTATTAATTGACTGAAAAAGAAAATTCCGCATAAACTCCTATTAACCCCCCTCTAGATGTTGATTGGGTCGAACTACAATATTTCAGATAATATTATAAAAAAAATATATATAAAAATAATATTTGAACTTAACTGTCAATAACTTAACAGAAATATAGAATTAACAAAATTTAGTCAGTGATATCAACAACTTTCGTCACGATTGAAGTACCGTCAATGGACATTGCTGACATTACCGACAATATTTTCACTGGTAATTATTGATGAAGGTGCTTCAATGATAACTGAAGATGTCGTTCTTGGATTCTATCAAAATTATTGACATATTCATTTTCACCAAAATCTCCTACGGTAATATTGTCGCCCATTATCGATCATTTTTATTGGTTTGGTAATAGAAAATAGTTTTCTAGTGCGTTACAAATTAGAATTTAGCTTGTTTTTGCATTATTTTGTAGGCTTTCCAATACACGGGGTTGTGTAAAGAATTTTATTTTTTTTAATGTTTTTTTTAATTTTTCCCCAAAAATATGTGGCACATGGTTGTAGAAGAACAAATAGAAGTTTTACAAAATAAGGTAGCAACAAATAGTATGATATTACTTTAACACGAGAAGACGCAGACATGACTCTTATCACAAGAGAAGTGTTAATGAAAATATTGAGATAAAACTATTTGGTAAAAGACGATAGCATCGTCATATATAATTGCATATACTTATGTTTCTCATCCATTCTTGTAATTAATCTTAATGAAAATCGAATTTAACCTATTGGTAATAGTGATTATCATTGTAGTTGTAGCAAGCATTTTCGTCTTGCCTACTTACTCTTGAAACTCTGTCTTTAGATCGTGATAGAGACTTGCCAGTTGTGGGTAGAGATCTAGAAAGTAGGTGCTTGTTGTGGCACATTTCACTTGCACCTTCATATATTTTGAGTGTCTCAGCAATTTTCATCATACAATTTACAATCTTATTTTCGATTTCTATATATTGAACTTTGTTCATTTTCCCTCTCAAAGAAGATGAAGACTAGATCCATATATATACGCATGTCAAGTGCTATTGTGTGTGATTTTAGTTCTTTTTTAAGCCATAAGCACGGCATTGCGTAAACTTGTGTAGTTGTAGTAACTTGACTTTGTCAATATTAAAGGACATATTACTAATGATTTTATTGTAATTATTAATTTTTATTTTCTTCTGAGAATGGTCTTCTCTAGGTGACCAAGATCCTTCCTTCACGTTTGATTGCATATTACAAGAAGAATCCCAAAAATAAATTAAGGTTCGAGGAAAGAGGAATGGCCTCGAAGGAATATCTCCTAATAGCATGCTTATTTGTATACCAAAGGGAGACGAATTGAATGTAGTGAATTGTTCTCCTATCTATACGTTTAGGGGTGGAAACTCAATTTATTCCTCTAAAGCAGTTATCCTTAGGCCAAGAATGCGTTAATTACATCGATGGACATGATGGATTACAACGTTGCCTGAAAAACGACATCTGATTAGATATTGGCTTTATAAATTTACTTTTGAAGTGAACATGATTTGACCTTAGAATAGGACTAATATGAGTGCGTAATTAAGTAGGAAATAGTGAATGAATCTTGATGTCTCAATCGTAATTCAGTAAGAAATAATGAAGCAAGCTTGGTAAGATCATTTCTAACGCACAGTTTGCTTCCACCTCCGAAAGGAAGGAAATTTTTTGCTTTAGGTTTAGAATGATAATAAGTGACTAAAATTGATCGAAATGAAATCATGCTAGAAACCAACTTTTGTCGTTGGTGGCTAAGGACGAGTTTATTTCTTGTCTTGCCTAATAGCTTTCTTTATTGTCAAACTTCAATCAAGATCACCAGCTATTAGGAAAAAATAATTTATTTATTTTCTTATATAATGAACTAAAACAATTTAATGATTCAAATGAGAGAAATTGATTGATCATGCAGGATCAAACTAAAGCACAATGATCAAGATGAAAATTTGCTATAAATTCAGTGTGATGGAACAAAACCAAATAGTGGAGTTGAAATAATCAGTCTAACAGACCTGATCTCCTCACTACTAGAGAATAAGGCAATAGAGGTAGAATTTTATCTACAGACGACTTTTGTTGTTATTACCAACGGAATTACAACAAATTAGCAATGATTAATTAAAAATTAAATACTCAATTAGCAACAGAATTACCAACGGAAGACTTTCGTTGGTACAATTTCGTTAATAATTAGTCGGTCAAAATTTTAATATTTAAGAAATGATAAGTTAAATAATTGAGTGACAAACTTTCTCAACTGATGATTCCGTTGGAAACAATTTAAAAGAGTAAAATGATTACTGATGGAAAAAATTTGTTAGTAAACATTGAAAGTAAAATTTTAAAAGTATTAAGTAATAAATTTAGACTACATTTCATTTGCCATACTCAAAAAATTTCATTCCCTCTTAGAACTCTACTTGCCTCTAAAATTTTCATTTCCCCAATCCAAATTCCCACTCAAATATCTTACTCTCAAAAAATATTAAAGAAGATTTTAGTTCAACAAAAATTGAAAATATTAAAGATAAAGGGTTATACTATATGTACATTAGGGTGTTCATTCCCCTCACATGAAGGGAAACCCACTTCGAATAAAATATAATTTGTTCGACACTATTATGGACACCCACTATGTACAAGTAGTATATTCCAAAGATAAATGTCTCGTACGCCTCTGCCTCCCGTCTTCCATTTCCATCACTCCTCGCACAAGATGAAGAAATGGTGTCAAATGTAGTAGAACAAATATCGCCTCCAAATAAGTAGATGGTATACCCCAGAAACTAGTAATCTATTTTTCACTCGGATTCTTCTCTCTTTTATATTCTATACTATAGTATCGGCTTGGTGGTTCAGATTTGATTGGTTTAGAAGCTTTTGCAATCAGGGGAGGAGGATTTGTATCATTAGTAGTGATGGCAACGGGGCGGGGCGGGGCGGGA
>NC_036253.1:2795463-2838803 GCF_002742605.1 Olea europaea var. sylvestris | reverse complement strand
GGGCCGGGATGGGACTACTTTTTGCTCCATTTAATTTTTAATTTTTTTTTTTTTTACATTTTCAAAATGTTATTATTAGAGAGCAAAATTTTTAACGGATGAATTATCTAGAAATAAAATTATTTTTAATATATTTTTTTCCCTTAACAAGGCGGGTTCAGGGCAGGGCATCCTCTCCTTGCCGCACCCAACACCCCGCGACGAGGCTCCCCACCATGCCTCACCCCACCCCACCCCGCCCCGTCAACCCGTTCAGGGCGAGTTTTTTTGCCCATTTGGGGCGGAGCGGGTTTTATTGCCATCCCTAATCATTAGTGGGCAATGTGCTCTGTGATTCTACGTGTTCCTAGATACAAACGGAAAAACTTCATTTTGAGTAAGTTATCTACTTCTCTAACATCTTTTATCATATTGCCCTAAATTTCGAAGTCTAAAATTTTCATTCTTCATGTTCGTTCGTTCGCATCCGAGTCTTCGTTTGCTAACAAAATTTCTCGTATATGCAAGTATGGTAGTCTGAACTGTTGCTGACTTTCTGGGCATTCTCAATATGTAACGTTATATGCACCGTGGCATTTTGTGCTAAAGTATATCATATCATATGCATAAAGTGAAATTTACTATACACCTTAAATTCACCCAGAGTTATGAGTGTACAACTTGGTTGGCACTGTATTGAGTTTTATTAATGACTAAACACATTTAATCTTGATGCTTTGATTTCCAGCAAATAAATCTTTTACTACTTATTAGTGTTTCTCTTTTCCACGCAAGATCATAATCTCTTAGCAGGAGACTGCTTAAATTTAGTAACAATTGGTAATTAGGTCGTAGTTAAAAATTGCATTTGATTTTATGGGTTCCAATTTCGTGAAAACTGTGAAAGTGTCTGGCCTTTTACCTAATATTAGTGATTTAAGACCGACATTTCTGAAATATCATAGTTCGACCCAATCAACACCTAGAGGGGGGTGAATAGGTGTTTATGTGGAATTTTCTTTTTCAATCAATTAATAATTGCAACACGTTACAAAAATTAATTTGTCTAGATCAGTTCACATGCTTTACTATCCTATGTTTGAATACCGGTCATAAATTAATTGCAGAAATATAAATAACACAATTGTTTGATGACAGAGAAACCCCAATGTGGGTAAAAGTCCGGGCCCAAGCCAGTAGGAATCCACTATAAACGTAAATGAAACTTACAATCAGCCAGACTCAACCTGCACTAATTTTTCTGACATCCTGACCATAGTTTCCTCAAGCCCTTCCTGGAATGTGTGATCCTGCACCAACTCCCGGCACCTAGCCCTCCTGGATTGCGTGCTACACCAATTCCTAAGTCTTGATTTTGTCTATCTCCTGTGGATTCAAGAGAACCGCCTGTTCTGTAATGATCGGGACTCCAATCTCCTTTTTCGATCTCCAAGAATCAACAAAGGCACTAGAAGATTGTGTTGTGGTGTTTGATGAATGTTGATTTTATCTTTTTCATGTAATTGATCAAATCAAATATAGGATTGAATGAGAAAGTTAAAGTGTAGGAGAGTTGTCCTCAATTTCAATACCTTCAAAGCACTATTTCAATTCGGCAAAGTTTTTCTCATGTATATATCTTTTTGGTATTTCTAGTTGGGTTAAAATGTCAAAAAAAAGGAAAATAGGGTTTTATGGGTAACACTGTCGCTCGAGCAACAAGCGAACGACGACCATTCTATTTTTGTCGCTCAAGCGACCACTTGGTGAGCAGCTAGCGAAACTTCGACGACACATCTTGCCTTACTTCATAGCTCGAACCCTAGCACGCTTTGCCAAAATTGCAACTGAGTCTCTCATCTTTTACACATGTGCACAATGTCCCCTATCCTTTAATAATTGACAAATTGACCCTAAACTTTTGAGCATTTACACTTTTACCCTTTTGTTCATAGAATAACCAGCACAAAATCTAACAAACTCCCCCTTTGGCATTCTATGACAAAAGCAAATTACAGCAGCAATGACAATCCAATACATAGACTCCACTCACTGTTGCCTTGTCATCTTTCAACCTGTCTCCTGAAATCACAACTCATATACCAGGTGTAAAAGCACGAAAAACAATAACATAAGTACAGAAAAGGTAAAGAATCATGAATAGCCATAACAGTGTACTAATATGCTAGATTAAGAGATAATATTAATATCAATGTAAGTCAAACAACCAAAAACATACATCAATAGTGCAAAGCATCAATACATAATCCAGCAAAAAATATCAATAAATACCAAAAATTAACCCCACTCCTCCTTTTTTGTCACAAATGGCAAGGGGAACTCCAAGTAACTAAGCAGGACCATCATCCCAGCCATCCCCATCCTCATAATCCTCAGCGTCAAACTCATAATCCCAGTGCTCACGCATCCACCGAATACCGGGCTGAACAAGAGCAATAGCCCCTCACAACATAGCAAACTCCGTAGTATGAAGCTCGCAAGCAGCTCTTAACTGAGTAACATCAGCCATCATGCGGGCCTGCTGCTCAATGAGAATTGACATCTGACCCATAAGTGCTATAGTGTGGTCAACAGGAACAGTAGCCGGAGCAAGCTGGTCAGGTGGTGGAATAGAAGTGGAAGAAGATGGAATATTTGAAGTGGACGGAGGAACCTTGGAAGGAGGCGGAGGAATAACTGAGAGTTCAGCAAATAAATCACCCAAAGGATCAGCAGGCACTGTCGGGTCGACAGGCTCAACTGGCTCAGCAGGAGCAGAGGCAGAGGTAGAGGCAGAAGAGGTGACATGTGACCTACTTTGAGAGATGGTAGTGTGCCCTATGGGACGAAGCACACGTCGTGAGACCCCATCGGGAAAAGAAGCCCCAAGTGATGTCACCAAGCGGTGGATCAAGTAAGCATATGGTAGACCAATCCGATGACCGAAAGTGCGAAAGGTACGCAGAATGTGTTGGCAAATGAAGGTAGGTAGGTCAATCGAATCCCCATGCAGTAAAGCAAAAAGAAACCTCGCATTGTCCATAGGTAGGGAAGAAGTATGGGAGACGGGCCACAGATTTGTACACACAATGCGCAACAAAATCTGCTTATCGGTGGGGAGTGAACCAATGCGGATCACCTCAGGCCCACCTCCCAAAGGGCTATTAAACAAGGTGGATCGAACCAGAGAATCGGTTGGAATAGAATCAGCCAAGAGATACGAATAAACGGGGTGAATTACCCGGGGAACATGTATGGAACTGGAAATAACATGAGGGGAAATCCTAAGGGTTTGACCCTGGAAGAACACTCGGAAGGACGAACAACTAATGTCATGGATGTTCGCATAGAACTCCTAAACAAGAAGACTAGGCGGAGGATTTAACCCAATCAGCAAGGATTCCCAACCTCGAGAAGTAAAGATAGCTGCCACATCAGGTGACAGGTCGGATAGAGTAACCTCACGCTCTACTAGGACAGGACGACGGGAAAACTGGCTCCAAAAGACTTCTTGAGCAGTAGAGGAAATGAACCAAGAATGACTAAACGAACTCGATCCACTACCAGACTGAGTTGTGGTCCTCACCCTTGTGGGTGCCATCTGCAATGCAAGATGTAGAAGATAAATCAATCCCCAAGGAAAACGAAGTGAAGGAGACACATGACTAGACAAGCCCTAAAAGGCAATCACACACAAGCCCATGGGCTATGACCAAGACGGGTGTGACTGGAACTAGACATAAACAAGATCAAGATGAAATTATGACACACAAAAACGTCCAATATAAATGGAGAATTGATGAGGCCTATTTCAAACAAGCCTCCAAACGTAGTACAGGCAATAACAGAGAAGTGTAAGGACCGACTTGGTAGGTGATTGGTGTGAAGTTTGATGACTTGTGAAGAGTGCACATCACGTTATAGGAAATAAAGTTAAATAAATAATGAACTCAAATGTTTAGTACCTAAGACACCAAGCACACATGAGAAATGGCATGCAATGGGCAAGAGAATCAAGGCTATGGTGATGAGACATTTCATTGAACACATTGTATGCGCAAGAAGGAGAAGCTACAAATGTAAGCATGCAAGAGACACCCAACACCCCATAACACCACCATCTACCTAGTACACCCAAACACCCAAGTCCAAAGGAAACAAATGGCGAAAAGAAAAAACAAAAAAATAACCCAACAACCAAATGAAAATTCAATGCACTTACCAAAAAGGGAGGAAGAAATCACCAAGTAAAGCACACAAGGAATGGGAATAGAGGCTCCACACGTGAGAAAAACAAGGGCAAATCGACCAAGGAGTGTCGATTTGAGAGGGAAAAAATGAGAGAGAAAGGGAAGAAATGAAATAAAAAAAGAGACAGGACGGCGAGAGAAAATAAAAAGTCTCGTTGTCGCTTGAGCCAGTGAGCGACAAAGGCACTGCTTCTGTCGCTCGAGCGAGCTCCCAGCGACAAGCAAGCGACAGGGAAATGACAAAAATAGCACCTAAACTTGAAAAATTGAAAAGTTAGGCCCGATTTTAAAATTTTGCAAAGTAAACATCACTTTAGAAACTTTCAAAAATAGCACCTTTTCAGAAATTTGAATTTAGACCCCAATTTTATTTATTTTTTTTTTTTTTAAAATGCACGAACAATGCAGAGGCAGTTGGTCCAATCAAAGACAATAGATCACAAATACGGCATGCACAGTGATTAGAAATTGGTTACCCACACATCGGGACCAAGTACAGATGGAGTAAATTGTATATGTGACCCCTCGTAAAACGTGCCACTCATTCCAAGCAAGTAAGACTCAAAACCTTAAATTTGTGAGAAGAGATAGCCAAATCATCGACGTAGGAGTCAACACTTAGATGTTTGAAGGTCAAATCCAATGCCACTAGGACCTATGCTTCGTTGAGATATGGTGTAAAACTGTTCTCTCCCCCCTGTTGTTAAGGACCTCAAAAAATATTTTTATTTTTATTTTTTATTTTTTATTTATTTATTATTTTTATTCTTTTTATCTTACGTGCAATCTCATCTCCATTAAACTACTAAGAAGACCCCTTTAATGAGAGTTGGGTCTGTGACTCCCAAACCAGTTGGCTTTAGGACACCAGGTTATGAGAAACCCCTCAGACTTAATTGCTTGAGTCATCTAGGCTCCGAAGATAGGTATAAGATGTGATATAATAAATACTCTGTGGAAACACTCGGAGGTACACCAGAAGTTAGGTCATCTAGTCCAAGATCAATTCAAATCCAATGTCTACTCAACGACACATGATAGTCATCCCAAATCTCACACATGCGGTCAAAACTCACTCACACGGTCCTAGTGTGTGTCGTGTAAAAATAATATGAAGCGACGTATACTAAGTACTCCATACAGACTCAGGATAAGTGACGGGAATTAGAAACTAATCATGTGTAGAATGCACATTTGATTTCAAATTGCAACTCCGAGGGAACAACTACAACGCAAAAATGACATGTGATGATCAATCTCCCCCTCTTTTTATTTTATTTTTTATTTTTATTTTTTTAATTATTTTTTTTGTAAAAAAGAAGAAGATGCAAATGAACACACAGAGGTAACGGAATGAATACAAAAAAAGAAAAATGCATGCATCTATGAAGACGATCAGGGAGGAACACAGATGCCAACAGCCTTCCTAAGTGACTCGAATCTAAACCCATCTAGAGGTTTAGTGAACAGATCGACAAGTTGATTTTCAGTAGAGATGTGTTCAAGAGAAATCACATTGGACTCAACGAGCTCACGGATAAAGTGATGGCAAATGTCAATGTGTTTGGTCCTAGAATGCTGAACCAGATTTTTTAATATGTTGATAGCACTAGTATTGTCACAGAAAACAATCATAGTACCCTGATTTATCCCATAGTCACTCAACATTTGCTCCATCCAAAGCAGTTGAGTGCAACAGCTACCAACTGCAATGTATTCTGCCTCGGCTGTGGACAAGGAGATTGAGTTTTGTTTCTTACTCATCCAAGAGACAAGATTAGAACCAACATAGAAACATCCACGTGAGGTACTTTTTCTATCGTCGGCATTTCCGACCCAATCGACATCAGAATAGCCAGCTAGTTCTAGATTGGACTCTCTGGAATACAAGATCCCATGATCTACTGTCCCATTGACATATCTAATAATGCGCCTCACTGCACTTAGATGAGACTCCTTAGGATCAGCTTGAAATCTAGCACATACACCAACACTAAACGCGATGTCAGGTCTACTGGCAGTAAGATATAGTAAACTTCCTATCATGCTCCTATACACAGTCTGATCAATACTCTTACTCATAGGATCATATCCTAACTTAACATTTGTGCTCATGGGTGTCCTTGTGTGTTTCTTACTGTCCAAACCAAATTTTTTCACAAGGTCTTTAGCATATTTTGATTGCGAGATAAATAGCCCACAATCAGTTTGCTTTACTTGAAGACCAAGGAAGTAACTTAGCTCCCCAACCATGCTCATTTCAAATTCTTGTTTCATGCATTCAGCAAATTCAAGAGCAATGGAGTCAATGGGAGAGCCAAAAATGATGTCATCGACATAGATCTGAGCTACAGTGATAGTTTCTTCAATATGTCTAATGAATAAAGTTTTGTCAACACCACCTCGAGAGAACCCATGCTCAACGAAGTAAGTGGTGAGTCTGTCATACCAAGCTCTAGGAGCTTGTTTCAGACCATACAGTGCTTTATTTAGTTTGTAGACATAATGAGGAAATTTAGGGTCAATGAATCCTTTCGGCTGTTCAACATACGCTTCTTCTTGGAGTATTCCATTCAAGAATGCACTCTTAACATCCATTTGATATAGCTTGAACCCTAAGGTACATGCAACCGCAAGAAGAATACAAATGGACTCAAGACGAGCAATTGGGGAAAAAGTCTCAACAAAATCTACCCCTTCCACCTGAGTGTACCCCTGGGCAACTAGTCTAGCCTTATTCCTAGTTATAGTACCTTGGTCATCGGTTTTGTTCTTGAAAATCCACTTAGTACCTATCACATTAGAGTCATCAGGCCTAGGAACTAGATTCCAAACATTATTTCGAACGAATTGATTAAGGTCCTCATGCATGGCATTCACCCAGCATTCATCTCTAAGGGCTTCCTCTACTTTCTTAGGTTCAATCTGGGATACATAGCTAGTATATGTTAGGTTATTTAGAACTCTCTTTCATAACCTTATTCCTTCATCCAAATCCCCAATGATGTTAACCTTGGGATGATTAGATTTGACCCTGGAAGATGGTTCTCTAGAGGGCTTAGACTGATCCTAATTTGGTAGACTCTGCTCAGATATGTTTTCTGAGGATCGTGGAGATTTTGGGATTGAGTGCTTTTTATTTTCAGTAGTGGCTCCTTGATCTTCACTTAAATCTTCTATGTCAACCCCTTTTTCAGCACTATCTCCCTCAGTAAAGGCATCATCAATAACAACATTTACAGATTCCAAGACACTCTGAGTACGCAAGTTGTAGACTCGGTATGCTCTACTATTCTTAGAATATCCTAGAAAAATCCCATCATCACTTTTGGAATCAAACTTGCCTAGATTTTCTCTATCCCTCAGAATGTAACATTTGCTACCAAACACTCGAAAGTATTTAACAGTAGGCTTCTTGCCTTGCCAGATCTCATAGGGAGTCTTGTCTGATTTCGGTCTCAAGTATACAGTATTTACTATGTGGCACGCGGTGTTAATAGCTTCATCCCAGAAATGCATTGCTAGATCCTTGCCGTGAAGCATGGCCCTAGCCATTTCTTGAAGCACTCTATATTTCCTCTCAACAACTATATTTTGTTGTGGCGTGATTAGTGAGGAAAACTTATGCTTAATCCCCTCCTCCAAACAAAAGTTTTCTAGATTGAAGTTTTCAAATTCTTTTCCATGATCACTTCGAACCCTAGAAATAGGAAGATTTTGTTCAACTTTGAGTCTTTTGCATAAGGACTTAACCAGATCATCCGTCTCAGATTTTTCTCTTAACAGATCAACCCAGGTGAATCTAGAAAAATCATCTACTACAACTAGAATATATCGTTTGCCTCCTAGGCTCTCTACCCTAGATGGTCCCATTAAATCCATATGGAGAAGCTCTAGGGGTCTATTCGTCAAGATTTTCGAGGTTCGCTTATTGTTTATCCTGAGTTGCTTTCCTTGTTGACACGGCTTGCACACAGCATTCTAACTTTGATCAATCTTATGTAAACCATCGACAATATTCTTTTTGACCAATTTAGACAAACTTCTATAGTTAACATGATCGAGTCTTTGATGCCAAAGTTTAAACATATCAATTTTAGCACTACTGCATACATAGTTTGAGTTTGGAAGAACCCCATAACAGTTATCAGATGTTCTAACACCTTCAAGAACAACACCACCAGAAGCGTCATAAACAGTGCATCTCTTTTGGACAAAACTCACTTCATAGTTACGATCACAGATTTGACTAATGCTCAATAAGTTGGACTTAAGGCCCTCTACATAAAGTACATTGGATACTGTAGGAAGTCCAGCAATGGTGATGGAGCCTTTGCCTCTGATGGGCACCGTAGCTCCGTCCCCAAAGGTAACTACACCGTCGTTGCAGTCATCAAAGGTAAAGAATAAGGCCTTGTTACCACACATGTGTCTAGAACAAGCACTATCAAGATATCACATGCATGTATTTTGTGCCTTATATGCAACATGAGCAACAAAACATTTTAGATTCTCGGTATACTCACCCACATTAGATTTCTTTACCCAAACTTTTCTTGAGGTCGAGGTGATCCTAGTCAACCTTGTTACCATCTTAGTTAAGTGGCTAACCTGATTTGAAAGGAAGTTCATTTGACCGGGGATATCCTGACTTCGATTCCTATTTACTAGCTTTCGACACCTAGGTCTCGTGTGGCCTAAGGCACCACAGTGATGACAAGTGGGTATGAAGGTTCAGATATACGTGAGTGTTAATTATGAAAATTAGGTGTAGAGATCTTATGAGCACTAGTGGCCTTCAGTCCATTAAAATTTTTGTCTTTGGATTCTGGATTTGTTAAAACATTAGATCTGTTGGAAGCGGGGACAAATGTGGTCTTTGATAGACTAGACACATTGTTATCACTCTTCACAAATCATAGACCTTGCCTATTTCCAGCTGGTTTGTTCATTCTTAACATATCGTCTAGTTTCTTAGTTCTACTCGCAAATGATTGTAGTTGAGTGTTGGATCTCTCTAATTCACAGGTCAATGTCTTGACCCTGTCCTCTAATTTCTCATTAACACACTTCAACTCACTGAGATTCTTGGATGAGACTTGAAGATCATGGGTGATTTTCTCCTTCTCTCTCTCAAGCTCGTCTACGTTCTTAAATAGGGCTTTATTTACCTTTTTGATCTTGAGACTTTCCTTAAACAGAAGTTGATAAGTCTCATGTATATCTGTCTCATCCTCCGAATCATCACGGGACTTGTCACTCTCCACTTCCTCCTCAACCTTCTCACTTTCCTTATTTGACTCGCTCTTGACAATAGATACAAAAGCTATATAGCCCTTTTCCTCCTCACTACTTGAGAAATCACTGCTTGAAAAATCACTTTGTTTACTTAAATTAGAATCATCATCAGTTAAGGACACATTTAATGCCTTCCTACTCCCCTTCTTTAGATTTTTCTTAAAGCTAGGACATTCATTTCTATAGTGCCCAAATCCCTGACACTCATAACACCTAACCCCTTGAGATTTTTTACCAGGGTTCCCAGTAGTTGATTTATCATCCTTCTCTCTTTGCAATTTGCTAGGGGCTCCTTTCATTTTCTCTTGAGGCCATTTTTTGCCCTTTAAGACTTTTTGGAATTTTTTCACAAAGTAGGCAATCTCCTCATCTCTAAGAGTTTCCATGTCAGATGATTCAGACTCCCCTTCCCTAACAGTATTCAGGGCTATGGACTTGTTTTTACTTGGTTGTGAAATGGTGAGTTCATAGGTTTGAAGGGATCCTACGAGTTCTTCTATCTTAATTGTATCCAGATCCTTGCTTTCTTCAATAGCTGTAACTTCAGGTCTAAATCTCTCGGGCAAGGATCAAAGAACCTTCCTCACAATTTTGGGCTCGGGAATCCTCTCACCTAGGTTGAAACTATAGTTAACAATGTCATTCAATTTGGCATAGAACTTATCAAAAGATTCATCATCCTTCATCTTGATTTCTTCAAACCTTGAGGTTAGCATTGCAATTTTGAATTTTTTACAATTTTAGTTCCCTTATGCATAGTCTCTAGAATGTCCCATACCTCTTTAGCAGTTTCATACATTGATACTCTCCTAAATTCTTCGGGAGACACGGACATAAACAAGGCATGAAGTCCTTTGCTATTCCAATTGCAATAAGCTAATTCGTCCTTAGTCCAAAATGAAATATCAGTTAGATTAACAACACTTGACACAGTTGTAGAAGGGAGTTTCCAACCATTTTGTACGCTCACCCAAACACGTTCATCTAAGGACTTAAGAAAAGCAGGCATCCTAACGTTCCAATAGGCATAGTTGTTTCCATCAAAATGTGGAGGCACAGACAATGATTGACTTATCTAGACAACAATGGCTCAGGACTCGAGTTTTGGCTCTGATACCACTTGAAATATCGTAGTTCGACCCAATCAACACCTAGAGGGGGGTGAATAGGTATTTATGCGGAATTTTCTTTTTCAATCAATTAATAATTGCAACACGTCACAAAAATTAATTTGTCTAGATCAATTCACATGCTTTGCTATCCTATGTTTGAATACCGGTCATAAATTAATTGTAGAAATATAAATAACACAATTGTTTGATGACGGAGAAACCCTAATGTGGGTAAAACTCCGGGCCCAAGCCAGTGGGAATCCACTATAAACGTAAATGAAACTTACAATCAGCCAGACTCAACCTACATTGGTTTTTCTGACATCCTGACCATAGTTTCCTCAAGCCCTTCTTGGAATGTGTGATCCTGCACCAACTCCCGACACCTAGCCCTCCTAGATTGCGTGCTACACCAATTCCCAAGTCTTGATTTTGTCTATCTCCTGTGGATTCAAGAGAACCGCCTGTTCTGTAATGATCGGGACTCCGATCTCCTTCCTCGATCTCCAAGAATCAACAAAGGCACTAGAAGATTGTGTTGTGGTGTTTGATGAATGTTGATTTTATCTTTTTCATGTAATTGATCAAATCAAATATAGGATTGAATGAGAAAGTTAAAGTGTAGGAGAGTTGTCCTCAATTTCAATACCTTCAAAGCACTATTTCAATTCGGCGCAGTTTTTCTCGTGTATATATCTTTTTGGTATTTCTGGTAGGGTTAAAATGTCGAAAAAAGGAAAATAAGGTTTTATGGGTAACACTGTCGCTCGAGCGACAAGCGAGCGATGCTGTTTCGGTCGAGCGAAGTGGGGGCGAGAAGCGAGCGACGACCATTCTGTTTTGTCGTTCGAGAGACCACTTGGCGAGCAGCTAGCGAAACTTCGACCACACATCTTGCCCTACTTCATAGCTCAAACCCTAGCACGCTTTTCCAAAATTGCAACTGAGTTCCTCATCTTTTACACATGTGCACAATGACCCCTATCCTTTAATAATTGACAAATTGACCCTAAACTTTGGAGCATTTACACTTTTACCCCTTTTGTTCACAGAATATCCAACACAAAATCTAACAATTTATATTTAATTACAAACTACTAGTGCCTATAAAATGAAAGAGAACATAGATTTATCTGAAATCTGCACCACTGGTTTTATTTGAATAACAGGTTAATACTAGATTAACTCAACTCTACACACAGTATCTAATTACAAATGAAGTGACTTATTACAAAGATGCCTTCTGGAGATTCCTAAGGCCTCATACCATATTTTTCTTTTTGCTGCTAATTTCTTTTACTCGATGGTTTGTTGACAGCTCTTTGGTGACTAGAGCTTTAATTGAGAACCTAAATTTGATAAGATGGCCATTATTTTTGTAGGTATTTTCTAGACTTCTTTCTCTTATATGTGGAAATGGTTCTATAATATACATCAATCAAATATATGGTGTTGGGACTTGGGATTGACAAGTAAGTCACAAATACACGTGCATATATATACATGTAGCCTATCATCAGTGTCTCATCTTAAATATGTATATTATTGTCCTCTAAAGTGTAACAATGTTTAACACATGTTTTCTTTCTACTTCTTGGATACATCCATTTCACTACCTTGGCTTTGATTGCAAGGTAAATAAACCTTATTTACCCATAGCTACGGGAGATCTTTCAGAACAATTTGCATGGTTTATATTGCCTCGATCTTTTACTTGGCACCATCTTTTAATTGTTGGGACGAAAATTTTGCATGGTTCTTTCTCCTCCATGCTGCATACATATTCTTTTGTTTTCTTCTAAATAGTTCATTCCTATCAATTTATGAGGCACAGACTACTGCATCAAGAACAGCTTTGCAAGTATTCTAGGTATTAGTTGTAATTCTGAATAATTGGCATAGGTTTTTCATTATTCATGACATTTCAGATAATAATGTGAATGAAACTACCTTTTTAGGTGGGAGGATTCTATCTTAATTATGGCGTGTATTTTGCCACGAGAGCTACTCTAGATCTATCATTCGAGTCGAGGTAAATTCATATTTAATATCCGTTATTATAGGCACATATTTATTCAGTTGAATTTTGATTAACAAGATTGAAGCAATTAGAAGCTAGCTTGAATGGTACTCTTTTTTTTTTTTTTTTTTATTAATCTCCAGCTATAGATATAACTCCGAAATAAGGTTCTAGAATATGGTACATGTTAGTTCAAGGAGCGTATGCTTCAAGATGCTTCAAGATTTGTTCACGAAATATTTTCTTTTAATTAAAATCACCACAAGTGTACGGTTCGTTAACAAGTAATAAAGTGGAATATTGAGTTCCAAGTATCGTCTCACAGAGATTAAGTAGTTTAATTCTTACTATTTTAGCCTTAATCGAAACAAATATGTCAAAATAGGAATTTATTCTTAGAAAAACCCTAATTATGCAAACTTGATGATTGGAATGAACTCAGTGTGCAAAACGATATTTTAATGAATTAAAATGCAAATTGTATGTTTAGAACTCAAATTGGTTGTATTCAATGAAAATTAAAAGCACTAGGATCACGATTTTCCATACAATTATCACTTTAAACTCTAATTTCACAATGTGACAACATGCTTAAATTGTTGACGAATCAATACTCCTAAATCTATCAAATACTCTCTCTCGAGATATATAGAACCTATTTTTACATACCACTGACATATATTTCTACGACAAGTGCATATATAAAAATGCATGCGGTTTTGTGAGCACTTACAGATTCACGTAGGGCATAACAGTATATTTGTATCCCCTATCCGACCCTACGATGATTTATATTATGTCGAACCAATTCCAATTCTCTCGAATGCAAGAATAAGCCACCTAAACTCACACAACTACGGACCCTTAATTGTGGAAACAATAATTGCAAATAAATCATTCAAAACAATCAAAACGTGTTTTTAATGTCAAATTGTAAAACTAGAAAATTAAAGATCAAATTACATGGTACATCGATCTCCTAGTACATGAAAATTTAGTATAACATAGATAAAATATAAGAATACATCAGATTTTGAAGAAAAAACATCACCGGGTTATGAATTGTTGATAATCTTGAAAATCTTCGTGCAATTCTTCGTTACTTGTCTCAAAATCCTCTCCAAGATGTAGTTTCTTGCCTCCCGATATGTTCTGCCTCGAAATATGACGGTTCTAGATTTTTATATAGTGTCCCAATTGAGTTCCAAAAGAATTATATCGAAAATAGGAAACTGCATGTTCGGTCCCTGATTTAAGGCCGCATAGGCTAACAAAAATTGGCCGTTTAATGTTCGGGAGGTTCCTATGTGATCACATAGGTATAACCTATGCGACCACATAGGTTCCCCTTTTCCAAACGTTGATTTTGGTCCTTAAACTTTATTTTCCACATTCTTGGCCTCGTTTCTTCCTTCTTTTCATTCCCTCTATCAATGTTAACCTCCAATCGGTACTTGGCTCGATCGAATCTTTGACTTCTCCTTTGGTTCATCTTTTAGATAATTGCATGTTAGTCCCTAAACTTTCATTTTGGTGCGTTTTGGTCCTTTTTGCTTCTTTTTCTCGTGAATTCTATCATATCCATCAACATTGCCCTATAACATGAAATTGCATAGAATTAAGTCATAATCAACCAATTTTATCAATAATTAGTCATGTTTTGTGGACCCAATAAGTGTGTAAAAACACACTTATCAAGCTGCTCTAGATCTATCATTCGAGTCGAGGTAAATTCATATTTAATATCTGTTATTATAGGCTCAGATTTATTCAGTTGAATTTTGATTAGCAAGATTGAAGCAATTAGAAGTTAGCTTGAATGGTACTCATTTTTTTATTAATCTCTAGATATAGATATAACTCCAAAATAAGGTTCTAGAATATGGTACATGTTAGTTCAAGGAGCGTATGCTTCAAGATGCCGTTTGAAACATTCAAAATTTTATTATAGTATATTGCTTTATGGACACTTTCCCAGTTAATTTGGTCATTTTCATGGCCTTGGTTTCTCCTACAGCTTGTGATTCCCATAAATAAAGATCTTCCAGATGTAGGGGGTGATCGCAAGTAAGTTTTAAAACCATAAATTTGCATGAATTGCTCTAGCTTATTTTTCCCACAAAAGGTTTTATTACTGACATTTTATTATTGCCATTTCCTTTTATTTTCACTTGTGCTTTTGGAATTTTGAGTCATAGAAAGAAGCCGTATCTTTTCATGAAGTGCAATCCTATCTTACATGCCTCAGGTGCACTCTCTCAAGATCTAACGTAATTCACTATTTTCCATTGATATGTCCTTATCTACATTGGTTCAATACTGGCTGCGATTTAAAATGCCTCGGGTGTGTGCAATATTTTAAGATCTAATTGTTGGAAAAATTGGCCGAATTTGGCGCGAGTTTTGAGTAGGACCCGGTTGTTCAATTTGGAAGATGAAAGTTGATTTGTGTTCTCCTCCGTGAGTACATCGAAATCATATACTTACTTGCCAAAGTTGATGCTCGGGTGAATGAGAAATTGAGGCTCAAAGTGTGCCACTCAAAAGGGAGTTTATGCGGAAAAAATGAATTTGTCCCCCATATGAAAAAGATGAGGAACTCCAAAGGTCATTGTCATTAATGGTAGCCTAGCCTATAAATAGTGGCTCATTTTCCTCATTTCAAACAAAAAAAAGCAAAAACTTTCAAGTTTAGAATACACTAGAAATTCATTTGCATAGAGTTCTCTCTTGGTAGTGGTATAGTTCAGGCACTAGTTCAATTCGCCGTAGTGGTTTCTGTGGTGCTCGGAAGCTACTGGTTTTACCGTTGTATCCTGGGAAACGGATGCTCGTTCGGACGGTGAGGGGACGAATCTGTTTTAAGGAAACTGTGTGTAACACAGGCCTCGGGTTAAAATTCTATGTTTCAGTTGTTTAATTCATGCAATTTTTCGTATTAAATTTACAGTCTATGCTTCATAAATTTATGATATATTGTTGTATGCTTCATGAATTTTAAATTCTATTAGAACAAAAGTTATTTGTTGGAAATAAAACTTTCAATGATCTGGTGAAAATTCGATATATGGTTGTTTGAATTTTGTTGATTTGCATAGTTGCAAAATTGAAAAATTTTGTCAAAAAGACCTAAACAGTCTACGAAGAGCTTGGGATTTAAGCGGTCCGGTTGTGACCTTCCTCCTCATCTGGGAGTCTTTTAATTGCGCATTATTCAAATTGACGAGACGAAAGACAACATTTCCCGGTTTTATCCACACACACTGAATTTCCTACAAGCTTAAAACAGATTTTCAGAAAGGAAAATTAGGTTTCCTATATTGATTATCTCTGAACTGATTAGTTTCTTATATTTGTTATATTGTGGAAACTAATTTGTTGTTTGGTTCTTTCGGAAGACGAAATGGCAACCGGTTCCACCAACATAGATTCCAACATGGATTTGTCCCAAGCTGAAGGTACCCAATCTCAGGCTGTGGGTTCTATTATGGGTGTAGGGCCTAATTCGGCTATAGGTGTAGCTATGGCTGTAGGGCCTAGCTCTGTTATGACACAGACTGTGGCTCCAATGCCAAGTCGTGTTGTGAGCCAACATGTGACTAGTGTTCCGATTAATGTACCAGTTAACCATCGGGAAAAGCCGGAGAAATTCAACGGCTTGAATTTCAAAAGGTGGCAGCAGAAAATGCTGTTCTATCTTACCACCTTGAATCTTACGAGATTCTTGACTGAAAGTGCTCCAAAACTCCAAGAGGGTGAGGTGGATGTTCAAGCTATCAGTACTGTTAATGCTTGGAAACACTCAGACTTCTTATGTCGGAATTACATCATGAACAGTTTGGTAGATTTGCTATACAACGTGTATAACACCATGAAAACTGCTAAGGAGTTGTGGGAGTCTTTGGACCGAAAATATAAGACTGAGGATGCCGGGGCTAAGAAATTTATCGTCGGCCAATTCTTGGACTATGAGATGGTGGACTCCAAAACTATAATTAGTCAAGTGCAAGAATTCCAAGTGATTTTTCACGAAATTCATGCCGAAGGGATGATTCTGAGTGAAACTTTCCAAGTGGCTGCAATCATTGAAAAATTGCCTCCCGCGTGGAAAGATTTCAAGAATTATCTAAAACACAAGCGAAAGGAAATGAACGTTGAAGAACTGATTGTTAGACTTCGAATTGAAGAAGACAACAAGAGTTCCGAAAAGAAGTGGTTCAATCCTGGTGCGGTTAAGGCCAATATTGTTGAACATGGTCAAGGTAGTAAGAACTACAAAATCAAAGTTGGGCAATCTGATGGAAAAGGGATCAAGCTGGGACCAAAAGGGGGCATTCTTAAGAAGAAATTTCAAACGAAGTGCTTCAACTGTGACAAAGTAGGCCACAAATCTTCGGAGTGCAGATTGCCAAAGAAGAAGAAAGAAGTAAATGTGGTTGACTACATGGCACATGATGTGTCGGAGATGACTCTCGCAGCAGTCATTTCTGAAGTGAACATGGTGGGTTCTAACCCAAAAGAATGGTGGATTGACACCGGAGCTATGAGACATGTGTGCTCTGATAAAGAGTTATATAGTGCTTTTGAAACAGTTGAGAATGGAGAGAAGTTCCTCATGGAAAATTCAGCAACTTCTGAAATCAAGGGCCAAGGAAAAGTGGTTCTAAAGATGACTTCGGGAAAAGAGCTGACTCTCAACAACGTGCCGTATGTGCCGGAAATCCGCAAGAACCTTGTGTCCGGGTCACTTTTGAATAAGCATGGTTTTTGCATTGTGTTTGAGTCAGACAAGGTCATCTTGTCGAAAAGTAGAATGTTTGTCGGAAAAGGTTATGTTTCCGATGGAATGTTTAAACTCAATGTAATGGTTATTAAACCAAAAATGAATAATAAAGTGAATGCTTCTGTTTACTTGCTTGAGTCTTCCAATGTGTGGCATGGTAGAATAGGACACGTTAACTATGATACTTTACGTAGGCTAGTTAACTTGAAATGCATGCCAGCATTCCATGTTGATTCCAAACATAAGTGTGAGACTTGTGTTGAAGCAAAATTGACTAGGTCGTCATTTAAGTCAATTGAACGAAATATGGAATCACTTGATTTAATTCACAGTGATAGATGTGATTTAAAATTTGTACAAACAAGAGGTGGCAACAAGTATTTCATTACTTTTGTTGACGATAGCACGAAATACTGCTATGTGTATTTGCTAAAAAGCAAGGATGAAGCGATAGAGAAATTTGTTCTCTATAAGAATGAAGTTGAAAATCAACTTAACAAGAAAATTAAGGTGCTAAGAAGCGATTGAGGTGGTGAGTATGAAGCACCGTTTGCTGAATTCTGTGCACAACACGGAATCATACATGAAACCACCGCACCGTATTCACCACAACAAAATGGTGTTGCTGAAAGGAAAAATTGCACTTTAAAGGAGATGATGAATGCGATGCTAGTAAGTTCTGGATTACCTCAGAACATGTGGGGGGACGCTATATTATCATCAAATTACCTTTTGAATAAAGTGCCCTGAAAGAAAATGAAGAAAACCCCTTATGAGTTATGGAAAGGAAGAACGCCTTCCTATAAATACTTACGAGTGTGGGGTTGTCTTGCTAAAGTGGCTGTCCCAATACCAAAGAAGGTGAAGATAGGCACGAAAACTGTAGATTGCATATTCATTGGATATGCACATAACAGTAGTGCTTATCGGTTTCTCGTGTATGAATCTAAAATCCAAGATATACACAGAAACACGATAATGGAGTCGAGAAACGCTTCATTCTTTGAACATGTGTTTCCATGCAGGTCCAAAGAAGAGGCAAGTTCTTCTAAACGGACGTATGAGACTATGACTGAACATAGTCAGGACCAAGAACTAGAAGAGGAAGTTGAGGTTGAACCTAGACGTAGCAAAAGGAAAAGGACAGAAAAATCTTATGGTCTGGGTTTTCTGACCTATATGCTAGAAAGTGCACCTCAAACCTCTCAAGAGGCTGTGAACTCCTCGGAAGAACCTCAATGGAAAGAGGCCATTAAAAGTGAAATAGATTCTATCCTGCAAAATCATACATGGGAGCTAGTGGATCTTCCACCAGGAAGTAAACCACTAGGCTACAAGTGGATTTTCAAACGAAAAATGAAAGTAGATGGAACTATTGAAAAGTATAAGGCCAAGTCGGTAATAAAAGGTTACCGACAACGGGAAGGCCTTGATTACTTTGATACATATTCTCCAGTAACGAGAATAACATCCATTAGAATGATACTTGCGATTGCTGCTTTGCGAAATCTTGAAATACATCAAATGGATGTTAAGACTGCCTTCTTGAACGGAGACTTAGATGAAGAAATCTTTATAGAACAACCCGAAGGGTTTTCGTCTCCAGGGCAGGAAAAGAAAGTGTGTAAATTGGTGAAGTCATTGTATGGCTTGAAACAAGTACCAAAACAATGACATGAGAAATTTGACAGTGTCATGATGGAGAGTGGATTTAAGATCAACGAGTGTGACAAATGTGTTTACGTCAAAGACACTAAAGACGGATATGTCATCTTATGTCTTTACGTTGACGACATGCTTATTGTTGGCAGTGACAATAAGATGATTGAATCCACTGAAAATATGTTAAACTCGAGGTTTGACATGAAAGATATGGGTTTAGCTGATGTTATACTTGGAGTGAAAATCTCAAGAACATCAAATGGGCTTGTTCTAAGTCAGTCATATTATGTGGACAAAATTTTAGAAAAATTCCATAAGGATGATACTGGCTTGGCTAGAACACCAATAGATACTAGTCAACATCTGTCTAAAAACAGAGGAGAAAGTATTTCTCAAGTAGAATACTCGAGAGTTATCGGAAGTCTAATGTACTTAATGAGCTGTACTAGACCAGACATAGCCTACACAGTCAGTAAACTGAGTAGATACTCGAGTAATCCAGGAGTTGATCACTGGAAAGGAATAGTAAGAGTACTAAGGTACTTAAGATATACTCATAATTTTGGATTGCACTATAGCAGATATCCAGCGGTCATTGAAGGATATAGTGATGCTAATTGGATATCCGACATAAAAGACTCAAAGTCCACAAGTAGATTTGTGTTCACTTTGGCAGGTGCAGCTATATCATGGAAATCTTCTAAACAAATAGTGATAGTCGGATCCACTATGGAATCTGAGTTTATAGCTCTAGATAAAAGTGGTGAAGAGGCTGAGTGGCTATGCAACTTCTTAGAAGATATTCCAAGATGGTCAAAGCCTGTGCCAATAATTTGCATATATTGTGATAGTCAATCAGCAATTGGAAGGGCACAGAACAACATGTATAATGGTAAGTCTAGACATATACGTCATAGATATAATACCATTAGGCAACTACTCTCAACTGGAGTTATCACTATTGATTATGTAAAGTCAAAGGGTAACATTGCGGATCCGCTAACCAAAGGGTTAAATAGAGAGTTAGTTGAGAAATCATTAAGAGGAATGGGACTCAAGCCCTTGAATGGATAAGTTAATACAAAGGAAAACCCAACCTAATTGACTGGAGATCCCAAGATCTAGGTTCAAAGGGACAACCGAATTGTAAAGACTTGATAGAATCACTATGGGGGATATTACATCCTGTCCATTCCTGTGATGCAACAGTGATGCCCGTAAAAATGGAGGATAAGCAATAGACTTTTAATGATTCTTATGCGTCGAAAATCGAGCCAAGTAATGTGGGTTACTTGTAATAAGAAATCATCTATGTGAGAGAGAAGTGGGGCAGCTTCTAAGGGAATTGTGTTGGGCGCAATTCTTGTGAACTCTCACAGAACCAGGCGTATGTTCATGGCCAAAACGAACATAATAATGAGAACTGAAATGTGTTAGGAAGAATCTTGTGTGAAGTGTATCATCGTTTACATAAACAGTAGAACAGTTCAAGGACATGGCGTCTACTGGTCAGCCAGTGAAGTAAATATGCTTTCACAAGCGAAGGTTCAAAGGGTAACACCTACCTATCGTATGCAGGTTTCAACTGTTGAACTATATCACCAAGTCGTCATGTGTCACATTCACAAGTCGTCATGTGTTACATTCATAAGTCGTCATGTGTCACATGCATGAGTCGCTCTCAATTTTCATTCATGTTGGAAATTGTTGGAAAAATTGGCCGACTTTGGCATGAATTTTGAGTGGGACCCGGTTGTTCAATTTGGAAGATGAAAGTTAATTTGTGTTCTTCTCCGTGAGTACAACGAAATCATATACTTACTTGCCAAAGTTGATGTTCAGGTGAATGAGAAATTGAGGCTCAAAGTGTGCCACTCAAAAAGGAGTTTATGTGGGAAAAATGAATTTGTCCCACATATGAAAAAGATGAGGAACTCCAAAGGTCATTGCCATTAATGGTAGCCTAGCCTATAAATAGTGGCTCATTTTCCTCATTTCAAACACCAAAAAAAAAAAGCAAAAACTTTCAAGTTTAGAATACACTAGAAATTTATTTGCATAGAGTTCTCTCTTGGTAGTGGTGTAGTTCAAGCACTAGTTCAGTTCGTCGGAGTGGTTTCTGCGGTGCTCGGAAGCTACTGGCTTTACCGTTGTATCCTGGGAAACGGACGCTCGTTTTAAACCTCAAGCACGGACGGTGAGGGAGCGAATCTATTTTAAGGAAACTGTATGTAACACAGGCCTCGGGTTAAAATTCTATGTTTCAGTTGTTTAATTCATGCAATTTTTCATATTAAATTTACAGTCCATGCTTCATGAATTTATGATTTATTGTTCGTCTGCTTCATGAATTTTAAATTCTATTGGAACAAAAGTTATTTGTTGGAAATAAAACTTTTAATGATCTGGTGAAAATTCGAGATACGGTTGTTTGAATTTTGTTAATTTGTATGGTTGCAAAATTGAAAGGCTTTGTCAAAAAGACCTAAACAGTCTAAGAAGAGCTTGGGATTTAAGCGGTCCGGTTGTGACCCTCTCCTCATCTGGGAGTCTTTTAATTGCGCATTATTCAAATTGACTAGACAAAAGACAACATTTCCCGATTTTATCCACATATACTGAATTTCCTACACTAACTTAACCTACTTTCCATTGATATGTCCTTAATTATCTAGCTGCCATGATATAGCACTCATATATGGAACATATTATAGGTGTTCAAGAGAAGCTCGATGATGCTCGCACATCTATATCACTCATATATGGAACATATTATAGGTGTTCAAGAGAAGCTCGATGATGCTCGCACATCTCACCTTGGCAGCGAGTTTAACTTCCCAAGTAAATTTATTTTATTTATTTCACGATGTTCGCCAGATTTCTAGTTGGATTGTGATTAGCGCATTTTTATTCAAACGAAACTCAATTGTCTTTATTTTCTTGTTATTACGATAATAATTACAAGTTTTTGTCCCCTTTTTTTTTGTCTTAATCTACTTGAATTTATCAAAAATAAAATTATAAGCATTTCTTGTGATTTCAATTATGTTGATTCATAAATTCGATAATGTTTCACTTACCATATCTTGAAAGTCAACGAAATGTCTAAACTTTTTGGGCGTTCTCATTTAAGACGGATGTGCTCCATCTCAATTGACAAAACCAACAAAGGAATTGAATAATAATAATTTTTTTTATTTAAATTAGTGACGGAATAACAATGGAAGTTCGTTGTTAATTATTGATGAATTTTAGTTCATAGGCAATTTGCAATGAAAAATTGTTGCTAATTTCGTTGTTAAATAGCTACGGAAATAGTTGTCGGTGTGTGCAAATGGAATTTTTTTGTCACTAATTTACCTATAGTCATGAGTTTCGTAGGTAAATTTGTGGCGCAACTTTCAAAGTTGGATTTACCGACGGAGAATTTCTGTTGGTAAAACCAATTACCGATTGGATTTATCGGCACCGAAATTTTTCGTCTCTGAACCCACAATTTCTTGTTGTGCTTGCCCACAGTGATTGAGATAAAAACTTCACACTACCGATTTTTGGAAGTCTAGTAGAGAAAATGCGAGGACAACAAATCATATTGTGAACAAAGTGATTAAAGTACAAAACTCTTTAAAAGAGCCATACTAGCGGCATATCCAGAAAATGTCTACTGGATGGTAACTACTAAAATCTAAACGATAATAGGAATACTTTTATAATATTTTTAAAAGAAAATTTCTGATGTTGCAAAAGAGTGTTGCAAAAGAGTGTTTTCTATCTCGCTCCACACTTGAGACAACACTCTAACCGAGTGAAGATATGAAAGAGACTTCCTTCTCCCCTTAGTTATCTCAATTAGGAAGATAAAAGCCATATTTTTTTATTGTTAAAGGGAATGTGCTTCTACTTGAAAGAAAGCTTGACTTCTTTGCGTAAAAAATCTTATTCATCTTTGAATTATCAAAAATTACTAACAAAATAAACTTTGAAAGAAACGCAATCTATTATGTTATTAAGAATTGGACTAAAAACACATTATATTTGAGAGTAACATCGTGATGATGATGATGATGTATTATTATTTTTTCTTTTGTTGTTGATTTTTTTTTAAAAAAAAAAGTAATTATTACTCATATCAAATATTCAAAATAAATAATTTAAAAAAATATATTTAAATCATCTTTATAAATAAGTATTTATAAGTAAGGGCAAACGCAATTAAGTTTTACGGTTTGAATTATTTCCAGATCAAATCATTTTTAAAGGTTTGAAAAAATTTCAAATCAAACCAAATAACTTTTCATACCAAAACATCTTTTGCAGTTTGGTTTGATTTCAAATCACATTTTTATCGATATAACAAATAACATTTTTTAAACAAATGAAAAAAAATTATTAATATGATATCTCAATCTAACACTTAAATTGAAACCTTCCAAATATATATATTAATATATTTATCTCAATGCAAGCTTAAACAAATAAATCAACTGATGTCTGTCTCTCATTCTTTCAGAACTCTTTTTTTTTTTTTTTTATGTATACTCATTTTTAACCACACATTCATAAAATAAAGTATTTTACATGTAAACCCAAATTTTTTCCATACTTTTTAATCACGCATTGTCCAATATTTTACTATTCAAATCAATGTTTTTCCCAAAAAAGTCACTAAACAAGGGCTCAATACGAAGTTTATACATAAAATTTAAGTTTGCAAAATCATTATTTCTGAAATAGGTGGGAAAAATATTTTCATAAATCATTATTCCTTAATCAAAATTGAAACTGAATAATAAATATATATTTCAAAGTATAAATTGAGCTAGTAAAACATGTATTTTTTTAATCGAAAATGGCGATTGATTCGATTTGGTTTCGAGCAATTCTAATACCAAAGTTTTAAACGAACTATTTTCAAACAAATTGGCGATTTCAAAATAATAAATTTAATTTGATTTGATTTTGACCTTTTAAGCAACGATACTTAGCATAACTTAACCACCAATGGAATGTCAACCCAACGCTTAACGCTTCTACTTAGCCCCTATTGGCCTCCATTAAAATTATAATTCATTTTTTTCCTCTTTCTATCAATCACACATTTTTCAGTAAAATAATATTACATGTGATTTCAAAACTTTTTTTTACCACATTCTTCAATAAAATTCTCTCTCTGTCTTATTTATATAGACTAACTTTTTTTTATTTTCTTGTCCTAATAATATAGTCATAATTCTTTATTGAGAATGATTTATTTTGTTTGTTTATTAATATACCTTTATTTTATTTGCTTAGTTATAACAAATTTTAAACACTTAATCTTGAAATTGTACAAATATAAATACTGATAAATTAGGAAATTTTTTATAAAAATTAATTTTTAATAATATTAAATAAAATTTATTAATCCGTGTGAAAAAATAGAAGCAATTTGTATAAATGGGATGGCATTAAAAAAAGGGAAAATTTCATGTGTAAGGTGTATTGTTTACACCAATTCACAAATGAGGTACAAAGTTAAAAATTTAAAATCCGGGTTTCTACATAATTAATTGAAAATATTTATTAATTAAATATAATAAAGTAACGGTTACATGGTTAATGGTCACAAATTCATAATTATTGATCACAGATTTACTTATTGGCCATATATCATCGAATTAACTGGTTACAGATTATTTAGAAGTCACAAATCAAAAATTTTGTAGGTCACGAATTATTTTGAGACCACAGATCACAAAATTACAGGTTACAATTTATTTCATTGGTCACAAATCATAAAAAATTACAAGTCACATGGTCACATATATTCAAATTTATTGGTCACATATTCAATATAGTTGGTCACATGCACCAAATACCCCCACCACCGATCCCGATTCAGCACCAATCTTGGTCACAAATCACCACCGTGCAATTACCGCTTTCACCACATCGACACCGTCAACAAAACAAACACCAATTCAGCAAAAAAACCACCACCACCATCGTCGTCTACACTACACCACCACCAATCAGATCAGACCAGCACCACCACCATCAACAAAACGAATACCGCCTTCGCTACCTGCAATACAATAAAAAAACCACCACCACCATTGCCGCATGCACTATACCACCAACAAAAACTACCATTTTCTCTGCACGACACCACCACAACCATCAACAAGCACCGACCAAAAAACGCCGACCACCTCATCGTCGCCTACACAGTAGTTCAACCACCAATCACAACCTCCACCGTTGCCTGAAATCACCACAATCGCCACCACCAAACACACCAACAATACCCAACCCACAATCTCACCATCATTTCAATCAATCACTGCGCCACCTACACCTCCAATCAACCTGGTTCTACTAAATAATCCCCATAGCATCGCAGCCACCACCACTACACGATACTATGCCCATATCTACGATTCACCACAACCTCCTCAGATCGAAAAGAGAAAGAAAAAGCCCGAAGCCCCTCCAACGCGGCACCAGTTGACGTCAAAAACTGCAGCATCGTGAACACAGCTTCGCCGATGCTGCTGTGAACATAGTTGACGTCAATATTCCTGCGAACACAGCTGTATTCACGCCAAGGACTACAGCTTCGTCGGAGTGAGTGAACGCTACCGAAGGGGAGATCGAAGAACGATTGGAGCCACCAAGTGAGGTTTGCTTTAGAGAAGAAGAGAGACAAAACAAATAGAATAGCTACCGGTGAGGTTGCTTCAGAGCGTCATCGGTGGCGACAGTGGTTTTCTTATGGAGAGAAGGGAGAGTATAGAGAGAGAGGAAAGACGATAGAGACAGAAAAGATAAAATTAGGGTGTGAAAATTGAATTGGGTGGAATATTAATATTTAAATTATTAAATCAAAACCTAATTTTTGCATAATAAAACTTCAGCCTTGATTTTTAAATTAGGATGTTTAAACTCGAGTTTTGTGCAAATTTTCCTTAAAAAAATTTCCAGTAATTGGGCCAAGGCTTATAAATCAGTAAAATAATTTCCACACTCAAAATCCATCACTTCAAAAGAAGGTAGTCGACAACAACCCGATCTCATATATACACTGAAGGCTGACACATCAACTATAATCTCCAATAAATTTTCGAAAAACAAAAATAATTTCAACTCCGATCCATGTTTTTCGTAAAAATTTTTGAGATTTAATTTTTTTCTACTTCAGATTCTGAATAGTATTTGAGTTGTTCAACCATGGATCACCCAATTTTGTGTTCAATTTCTTGACGAGCCCCTCGAGTTCGCAGTAATTTGTTGAGGTCATTAATCCCTTGTTTTGAAATTTCCCTTTTCTAAGACATGCAGGAGGTAAAATATTATTTTTTTTACCGCCTAGTTATTGATTTCTTTATCTTAATGTTGCAATTTTTTTTACTTTTTTTGGTTGTATTTTGCAGCATTTTGTTGGAAAATAGTGGTGTTAATGAAACCGAATTATCACATGCCCTATGTGTAGTTTAAACACCAATTTTAAGCATACCGTATATGCATATACCATATATGGCGCTTACCGTGTTGGTAGGTAGTTTACCGTATTTGCAGTCTACCGTATTTACAGAAAACTTACTGTATTTGCAGCTTACCGTATATACTACCTATCGTATTTGCAGAAAGCTCACCGTATATGGCAGCTCACTGTATTTGGTAGCAAAACTCACCGTATTTGCACAGAATTTGCGTAAAGTGTTTTTATTCATACACTAACTAAAATAACACAAATTTTTGTATTTACAAATAGAAATATTGTATATGTGAAATCTATTTTCACACATAATGAATTAAAAAATAGTTTATTTTATTTATTTATTTCTAACATAAATTTAACAAATAATATATGAGTCAAGTACACAAACATGTAAATCGCTAAATAAATAAATCTGCAAGAATAATATGCAAACTAAATAAATAGCAGATCAATTTTCAACTC
This sequence comes from Olea europaea var. sylvestris, assembly GCF_002742605.1. Classification (NCBI taxonomy): domain Eukaryota; kingdom Viridiplantae; phylum Streptophyta; class Magnoliopsida; order Lamiales; family Oleaceae; genus Olea; species Olea europaea. The sequence goes on along the minus strand of NC_036253.1, from coordinate 2,811,757 downwards.
GAGGCCTGTGCGAATACAGTTTCCTTAAAGCAGATTCGCCCCCTCACCGTAAGTGCTTAAGATTTAATCTGAGCATCTGTTTTCCAGGATACAACGGTAAAATTCGTAGAATCTGAGCATTACAGAAACTACTCCGGCAAACTAATACAGTATCTGAACAATATCACAACGACCTTACTAGACAAAGACACCGACAGAAAATGCAGGGGACGTTTTTTCTGAATTTCTTTCATCTTTTTAAATTGCTGGAACTTGAGATTTAATACAGCATAAATTTATCATTAACTCTATGGCAATTAACATTGGAGTCACTTCAATTTCTGGGAGTTTTGGAAGTTTCAAAAACTCTAAAGTCAAGTTGAGAAAGCAAGAAAAAAAATTGCACAACGTGGGCTCTCCTGAGGGGCCAATTTTTGCTTCGTTCGATCCGACATTCGTGTACGTAGGTCGAGCCCGGACACAAGTTCAAGATCCAAAGGCTATTTCGGTCTGAAATTTGCACCCCCTACGCGCACATGTGGAGAGAGCCTTTATGTTACATATAATTACACCCTTTCAATGTGCAACCATATTTAAAGTGGTTCTTGCTTTTCCTATGTGGGACAACGGCTATTTTTCCACATAAAATCATCTTCCAATGGTCAATTTTGAGCTCCAATTTCTCATTCACCTGAGTTTCATTTTTGGCGAGTAAATATATGATTTTGATGCTCTCACGGAGGAGAACACGGATCAACTTTGATCTTCCAAATTGGACCAACGGATCCCACAGAAATTCTTGCCAAAAATTGAGTCATTTACTCATTTTTTCCAACAATCCCCCACATGAATAAAAATTGGGAGAGACATGCGACCGTGAGACACAAGACTAGGTGATAAAGTTCAACGGTTGAAGCCTGCATAGGATAGGTAGGTATTACCCTTTGAACATTCCCTTGTGAAAGAATATTTACTTTACTAGTTGACCAGTAGACATGTTGTCCTTCAAATGTTCTGCCATTTATGTAAATGATGATATACTCCACACAGGATTCTTCTTAACACCATTCAGTTCTCATTATTATGTTCGTTTTAGCCATGAACATATGTCTGGTTCTATGAGAGCTCTTAAGAATTGAGCCCCAACCCACTTTTCTCTCACATAGGTGATTTCTTGTTACAAGTAACTCGCATTACTTAGCTCGAACTTCGACGCATAAAATTATTAAAATTCTATTGCTTATCCTTCGTCCTTACGGGCATCACTATTACATCATAGGAATGGAGAGGAGGAAACACCCCCATAGTGATTTTATTAAGCCTTTACATTAGGTTGTCCATTTGAACCTAAATCTTGAGATTCTCAGTCAACTAGGTTTGGTTTCCTTTGTAATGACTTATTCATTCAAGGGCTTAAGTCTCATTCCTTTCGATGACTTCCCAACTAACTCTCTATTTAACTCTTTGGTTAGCGGATCTGCAATGTTATCTTTTGACCTTATGTAGTCAATAGTGATAACTCCAGTTGAGAGTAGTTGTCTTACGATATTGTGTCTACAACGTATATGTCTAGACCTACTATTGTACATGTTACTCTGTGCCCTTCCTATTGCTGATGGAATGTCACAATATATGCAAATTGCTTGCACAGGTTTTGACCATCTTGGAATATCCTCTAAGAAGTTGCGCAACTATTCGACCTCTTCACCACATTTATCTAGAGTTATAAACTCAGATTCCATCGTAGATCTGGCTATAACTGCATGTTTAGAGGATTTCCACGATATGGCAGCACCTTCCAATGTGAACACAAATCCACTGGTGGACTTTGAGTCTTTTATATCAGATATCCAATTAACATCATTTTATCCTTCAATGACCGTTGGATATCTGGTATAATGTAGTCCATTGTCACGAGTATATCTTAAGTACCTTAGTACTCTTACTATTCTTTTCCAGTGATCAGCTCATGGATTACTCGTGTATCTACTCAGTTTAATGACTGTGTAGGCTATATCTGATCTTGTACAACTAATCAAATACATTAGACTTCCAATAACTCTCAAGTATTCTACTTGAGAGACACTTTCACCTTTGTTTTTAGAAAGATGTTGACTCGTATTTATCGGTATTCTAGCCAAGCCAGTATCATCCTTATTGAATTTTTTCAAAATTTTGTCCACATAATGTGACTGACTTAGAACAAGCCCATCTGATGTTATTGAGATTTTGACTCCAAGAATAACATTAGCTAAACCCATATCTTTCATGTCAAATCTCGAATTCAACATATTTTTAGTGGATTCAATCATCTTATTATCACTACTGACAATACGCATGTCGTCAATGTAAAGACATAAAATGACATAACCATCTTTAGTGTCTTTGACGTAAACACATTTTTCGCACTCATTGATTTTAAATCCACTCTTTATCATGACATTATCAAATCTTTCATGCCATTGTTTGGGTGCTTGTTTCAAGTCATATAGTGACTTCACCAATTTACAAACTTTCTTTTCCTGCCCTGATGACGAAAACCCTTCGGGTTGTTCCATATAAATTTCTTCTTCTAAATCTCCATTTAGAAAGACAATTTTAACATCAATTTGATATACTTCAACATTTCGCAAAGCGACAATCGCAAGTATCAACCTAATAGATATTATTCTCGTCACTGGAGAATACGTATTAAAGTAATCAAGGCCTTCCCTTTGTTTGTAACATTTTATTACTGATCTGGCCTTGTACTTTTCGATAGTTCCATCTACTCTCGTTTTCCTTTTGAAAATCTATTTATAGCCTAGTGGTTTGCTTCATGCAGGAAGATCCACTAACTCCATGTATGATTTTGCAGTATGGAATCTATCTCACTTTTAATGGCCTCCTTCCATTGAGATCCTTCCGAGGAATTCACAGCCTTTTGATAACTTTGAGGTTCACTTTCTGCATATAGGTTAGAAAATCAGGACCATACGATTTTTCTGTCATTTCCCGTTTGCTACGTCTAACCTCAGTCACCTCTTCTAGTTCTTCATCATGACTATTTTCAGTCATAGTCTCATATGTTTGTTTGGAAGAGCTTGCTTGCTCTTTTGGACTTGTACTAAAATACATGTTCAAAGAATAAAGTATTTCTTGATTCTAATATCGTGTTTTTGTGTATGTCAGGAATTTTAGAATTATGCATAAGAAACCAATAGGCACTACTGTTGTGTGCATACCCAATGAAGATGCAATCTACTGTCTTTGGCCCTATCCTTACCTTCTTTGGTGTTGGAACGGCCACCTTAGCAAGACACCCCCACACTCATAAGTATTTATAGAAAGACTTTTTTCCTTTCCATAACTCATAAGGGGTCTTTTCCATTTTCTTTCGGGGCACCTTATTAAAAGGTAATTTGCTGATAACACAGCTTCCACCCACATGTTCTGAGGTAACTCAGAACTTACTAGCATTGTGTTCATCATTTCTTTTAAAGTGCAATTTTTTCATTCAACAATACCATTTTGTTGCGGTGAAGAAGGTGCGGTGGTTTCATGTATAATTTCGTGTTATGCACAAAATCTCGCAAATGGTGCTTCATACTCATCACCTCGATCGCTTCTTAATATCTTAATTTTCTTATTAAGTTGAGTTTCAACTTCACTCTTATAGAGAACAAGTTTCTCTATAGTTTCGTCTTTACTTTTTAGCAAATACACATAATAGTATTTGGTGCTATCGTCGACAAAAGTAATGAAATACTTGTTGCCACCTCTTGTCTGTACAAGTTTTAAGTCACATACGTCACTGTGAATTAAATCAAATGGTTCTGTGTTCCGTTCAATTGATTTAATCGATGAGCTTGTCAATTTTGTCTCAACAAATTTTCACACTTATGTTTTGAATCAATGTGGAACTCGGGTATGTAATTCAAGTTAACTAATCTTCGTAAAGTATCATAGTTAACATGTCCTAGTCTACCATGCCACAAATTGAAAGACTCAAACAAATAAGCAGAAGAGTTTACTTTATTCATTTTTTGTTTAACAACCATTACATTGAGTTTAAACATACAATTAGAAATATAACCTTTTTCAACAAACATTCCACTTTTTGACCAAATAACTTTGTCTGACTCAAATACAATGCGAAAATCATGCTTATTCAAAAGCGACCCTGACACAAGGTTCTTGCGAATTTACGGCATGTATAGCACATTGTTAAAAGTAAGCTCCTTTCCTGAGGTCATCTTCAAAACTACCTTTCCTTGACCTTTAATTTCAAAAGTTGCTGAATTTTCCATAAACAACTTCTCCCCATTCTCAATTGCTTCGAATGCAGTAAACAGGTCCTTATTAGAGCACACATGCCTCGTAGCACTGGTGTCAATCCACCACTCTTTAGGATTTGAACCGACCATATTCACTTCAGAAATGACAGTTGAGAGATTCAGCTCCGACATATCTTGTGCTATATAATCAACCACGTTTGCTTCTTTCTTCTTCTTTGACAATCTGTACTCCGAAGACTTATGGTCCACTTTGTTACAATTAAAGCATTTTCCTTGAAATTTCTTTTTAGAAATTCCACATTTCGGTCCTTGCTTGGTCTTTTTACCACCAGATGATCTAGACTTATTTTTGTAGTTCTTACTACTTTGACCAAACTCCACAACATTGGCTTTAGCCATACCAGGATTGAACAATTTATTTTCAGAGCTCTTGTTATCTTCTTCAATTCGAAGTCTAACAATTAGTTCTTCGACATTCATTTCCTTTCACTTGTGCTTCAAATAATTTTAGAAAACTTTCCATGCGAGGGGCAATTTTTCAATAATTGCAGCCACTTGAAGTGTTTCACTCAAAATCATTCATTCGGCATGAATTTCGTGAAGAATTACTTGGAGTTCTTGAACTTGACTAATAACTATTTTGGAGTCCACCATTTTGTAATCTAAGAATCTATCGACAATGAACTTTTTAGCGCCGGCATCCTCAATTTTATATTTTCGGTCCAAAGACTCCCACAGTTCCTTTGCAATTTTCATAATACTATACACATTGTATAGTGTCTAGTAAGTTGTTCATAATATAGTTTCGGCACAAAAAATCTAAATGGTTCCAAGCATCAAGTGCACTGATAGCTTGAACATTTCCCTTACCCTTATTGAGTTTTGGAGCAATCTTAGTCAAGAATCTTGCAAAATTTAAAGTGGTTAGATAAAATAACATTTTCTGTTGCCACCTTTTGAAATTCAAGTCATTGAATTTCTCCTGTTTTTCTCCATGATTAACCGAAACATTAACGGTATGGCCAGTTGCTAGAGCCATAGTTTGACTCATAACATGACTTGACAATCTAGTCACAGTCTGAGTCACATAGCTTGATTTCCAGTAGGCACAGTTTGGGTCACGTCCATGTTGGTCGATTCAGTTGCCATTTCTGAAAGTCAAAACAAAAAAAAAGGTTCTACAATTAACAGTATAAGAAATCAATTTTTTCCTTTAGGAATCTGTTTTAAGTTTGTTAGAATATAGTGGTGTTAATGAAACCAAATTATCACATGTTGTATGTGTAGTTTAAACACCAATTTTAAGCATACTGTATATGCATATACCGTATATAGCGTTTACCGTATTGGCAGGTAGCTTACCGTATATGAAGCTTACCGTATTTGCAAGAAACTTACCGTATTTGCACCTTACCGTATTTGCAGTTTATCGTATATATTGCCTATCGTATTTGAAGAAAGCTCACCATATATGGCAGCTCATTGTATTTGACAGCGAAACTCACCATATTTGCACAGAATTTGCATATAGTGTTTTTATTCATACACTAACTAAAATAACACAAATTTTTGCATTTACAAATAGAAATACCATATATGTGAAATCTATTTTCACACATATAACGAATTGTAAAAAAACAGTTTATTTTATTTATCTATTTCTAACATAAATTTAACAAATAATATATGAGTCAAGTATATCGCAAACGTGTAAATTGCTAAATAAATAAATCTGCAAGAATAACATACAAACTAAATAAATAGCAGATAAAATTTCAACTCGAGGCCTGTGCGAATACAGTTTCCTTAAAACAGATTCGCCCCGTTACCGTAAGTGCTTGAGATTTAATCTAAGCGTCTATTTTCCAGGATACAATGGCAAAATCCGTAGAATTTGAGCACCACAGAAACTACTCCGTCGAACTAATACAGTGTCTGAACAATATCACAACGACCTTACTGGACATAAACAGAAAATGCAGGGGACTTTTTTTCTGAATTTCTTTCATCTTTTTAAATTGCCGAAAACTTGAGATTTAATATAGCATAAATCTTCCATTAACTCTATGGCATCCGAAAGGGCCAATTTTTACTTTGTTCGGTCCGACATTCGTGTACGCAGGTCTCGCCAGCACACAAGTTCAAGGTTCGAAGGCTATTTCAGTCCAAGATTTGCACCCCCTGCGCGCGCACATGGAGAGAGCCTCTATGCTACACATGATTACACCCTTCCAATGTGCAACTATATTTAAAGTGGTTCTTGCTTTCTTCCTTTTCCTATGTGGGACAAAAGCTATTTTTCCACATAAAACCATCTTCCAATGGTCAACTTTGAGCTCCGATTTCTCATTCACCTGAGCTTCATTTTTGACAAGTAAATATATGATCTTGATGCTCTCACGGAGAAGAACGCAGATCAACTTTGATATTTCAAATAGGACCAACGGGTCCCACCAAAAATCTTGCCAAAATTGAGTCATTTACTCATTTTTTTTCCAACACATTTTGGCTATATCTTTTGGTTTTGAGTTTGATTATGTCTAGATTTGTGGGAATTAGGGATGAATTCGTGTTGATTGGATGACAACTTATTACTTATGTGCTTGGGCTGAAATGGGTTCTTCATCTTTTATTTGATATGAAAATGATGATTTAAAATTTGTTTGGACTCATTTGCTTCTCACAAATAGTGTGCTGTTGTCACTTACAATTAATTTTAAGGTTAGTTTAGAGTTCGTGAATTTATGGGTTTTCTAGTTTCAAGCGTCTTTCATTTTCCCTTTAATAATCTCACTGTTGGGATTTTTCACCCAACGTGCGATTTCAATCCAATACGCAGCAGTAGCAGGAATAAAAAAAAATCATGTAGAAAATTAATGAACGCATAAATTGTTCACCCAGTTCGACCAAGCCTAATCTGGGGGGCTCAGAGGCAAAACAACCCAAGCCCGTCACTATGCAAAGAACCTCCCAAGAGAGAACACGAGATCGTTTTACAAGAATCAGATTTACACCAAGAAAAATCAGATCATTGACTTTACAAATAGCCTCACAATATTAGCCCAAATCGACCCTGACCTGGACACTAATATAGTATCAATTTTCAGTTTAAAAATCTGACCAAACAGACCAAAGAACTCGCTGCCGGAAAAACACAAAGTTCCAGCCAACCACCAGATCACCAGCTTAGAACACTGTCCTTACTACCAAAAAATATGGCCGAAAAGTAAACGTAATCACATCAGGAATTTTCCCCACCAAAGAGAAGAAAATCGCCAAAATGAAAGAAGAGAGAAGCCTGCCATTTCTTGAAGTAAAATGAAGAGAAAGTGAAAGTCATATTGGTTCTCTCTCGTGCCATCCATATCAATTAAATGATAGTAAAGTTTAATCTAATGTCCACCCTCCATTTTGATCAATGACCAATAATGTTTTCAAATAAACACACATCCTTGTGAAATATAAGTTGCCAATGGAAAGTTGCCATGTGACCAACAAATGAAGAAAATGATTTTTGCCACTTTTAAAAACTGAGTAATAGGGTTTGAAAAACATTTCACAATCTTCACCTTGTTTTCACAAACCCCTAGTTCTCTCTAGTTGCTACAATGCATGTGACGGTTATGTTTTTGCCCTACATCATCGTCCTTAGTACCTGCAAAAGAAATTAATCCGTATCAATATGTACTAAAGATAAACAAGCCTTAAATTTACCTACATTTAGAATTTTGGTTCCCATATCAGAAGGGCTCACGTCGGTGTGAATTTTTTCCAAGTATAACATCACCACAAGCAACTTTTTCAAGTATGAAATGGTACTTCACCTCAATGTGTTTAGATCTCTCATGATAAATTGGATTTTTACATAAAAGTAAAGCACTTTGACTATTGGTGAAAATAACGGGTGACACTTGAAAAAATTCAACTCACCCAAAATTCCTTTTAACCAAATGCATTCTTTTACAGATTCGATTATTGCCACATATTCAGCCTCTGTGCTTGATAATGTGACAATAGATTGAAGTTGTGACTTCCATGTGATGCAATTATCACCTAGTGTGAAGAAATAGGCAGTAGTAGACTTTCTTTGATCTTTATCACCAGCAAAGTCGGAGTCTACATACTCCTTTAAAATGACTCTTCGGATCTTCTTTCAAACACCAATCCCACATCTAATGTCCCAGCAATGTATCTTAAAAGCCATTTTAACCTCGCCCAATGAGGTTTCCTCGGATTAGACATGAATCTACTTGCTTCTTTCATGCCAAACTTGGTTACAACTTTGTTCAAATAAGCACTTTGTGTTATAGTTAAAATGTTATCTTACCTATTTCTGTTGATAACCATTCCCAAAATTTTCTTGGCATTTTCCAAGCCCTTCATATCAAATTCTGATTTTAGAAGCCCTTTAAGTCTCAAAATTTCCGACTTACTAGAGCTGGCCAATAGCATGTCATCAACATATAGAAGTAAATAAACTTCACTACCAGCCCTAGTGTTATTATAGTATAAACAGTGATAATATTCACTTCTTTTGAAACCAATCTTCAACACATATGTGTCAAACCTAATGTACCATTGCCTTGGACTTTGTTCGAGCCCATACAATGATTTTTGCAACTTGCACACATAATCTCCCTTCTCCTTCACCTCAAACCCTTGAGGTTGATTCATATAGATCTCCTCATCTAATTCACCGTGTAAGAAGGTCGTCTTGACATCTAATTGTTCGAGTTCCCAATTGAACTAAACAACTAGTGCAAGCACCAACCTTATAGTCTTATATTTGACAACCGGTGAGAAGATCTCATTGTAGTCAACACCCTCTTTTTAAGTAAATCCTTTGGCTACTAGCCTCACTTTATATCTCAAAGGGTCAGATGACACAATCCCTTCTTTTAGTTTGAAAATCCATTTACATTAAACAACTCTTTGATTTTTCGGTTTGTTTACTAATTTCCACGTGTTGTTTTCAAGTAAAGATTTCATTTCTTCTTTTATTGCATCTTTTCATTTTTCAGAGTTAGAGCTATTCATAGCCTCTTCATATGATGAAGGTTCTGAATACTCTAAAGATTCACCCGAGATAAGGGCAAAGTCGGTCAAATTATTTATTTCATATCTTGGATTTGGTTTAATTTGCCTTCTTTCCCTATCTCTCACCAATTGATAATCTTGAGCACTTGTTTCAATAGTGGGAACATTTGGATTTTCAATTTCAGTTTCGACTTCACTCGGACCTACTTCACCTTCATCCGTGTCAACAACATTTTCATCAGATTGTTGAACACGCTCATCAATATTTTCATGTTGAGTGGGATTTAGCCTTGTTAGCTTCACCTCTTCCGTGAAGTAGTCTCGTTGATTTGCTCTTTCGAATTATCAATTTTTTTCTTTAGGCATGAAATTTTGGATTCATTGAAAACCACATTTCTACTATTAATGATTTTAATGCCTTGAACGCCTGACACCCACAACCGGTACCTCTTTACACCTTCCGGGTACCCAAGCATCACACACTTAGTAGCTCTAGGGTCCAATTTTCCTTCAACTTAATGTGCATATGCCGCACATCCAAACACCCTAATATGAGAAAGGTTTGGGGGTCTTCCCGTCCAAAGTTCCTATGGAGTTTTAAGTCCAACAAAACTACATGGAGATCGATTTATAAGATAAGCAACTGTAGATACAGCCTCCACCCAAAAACCTTTATTAATCCAGAACTGATTAGCATACATCTTACTTTGTTCATTAGAGTTCTATTCATTCTTTCTGCAACCCCATTTTGTTGTGGTGTGTGCTTAACGGTTCTGTGTCTTATAATTCCTTTTTGCTTATAGAAGTTATCAAACTCAGCATTGCAAAATTCTAATCCATTGTTAGTTCTTAGAGTCTTTAACTTCTTATCAAGTTGATTTTCCACCATCTTCTACCAAGTTCAGAATTTTTGAAAAGTCTCAGATTTAGATTTCAATGGATAGGTCCAAACTTTTCTAGAGTAGTCGTCAACTATAGAAAGAAAGTACTTATTTCCTCCAAATGTAGGATGACTTTTCGGTCCCCATAAATCTGAGTGGACATAGTCTAGGGGCCTAGAGGTGGTATGTGGTCCAATCTCAAAGCTCACCCTATGTGACTTGCCCAACACACATGTTTCACAAAATTCAAGAGGCTCAATCGTATCCTTCCCAAGCAACTTTCGGTTACTTAGATACTTTAAACCTTTATTTCCTATATATCCCATTCTGTTGTGCCACAATTCAGATTTATTTTCCGTTATGTCAAAGATTTAGCATCTTGAGGGATAACTGTCTCTCCCAAAAGATAGTACAATCCATTTCTTCTTGGTCCCTTAAAGATTAACAAAGATCCCTTCATAACTTTCCAAGTGTTATTTTCAGACTTGAAAGAGTGTCCTTCATCTTCAAGAGATCCCAACGAGATGAGATTTCTTTTTAAATTCGTGACATGTCTCACATTCTTTAATTTCCTAACAATGACATCATACATTTTGATAGCGATGTCACCAATACCGATAACACTTTGAGAGTTATTATCGCCCATATATACTTTCCTGGGTTCAATTTCTTTTTAATTATTAAACCATGATTTATTAGAACGCATGTGGAATGTACACCCTGAATCCAAGATCCAATCCTTATCAACTTCTTCATCAGACACAGTCATTACAAGAAGACTGTCTAACTCAGAACAAATTGTAGAATTATTCAAATCTTCATTATTATGATCTTTTGACTTCTTCTTCCACTCAAAGCAATCACGTTTAAAGTGTCCCATTTTCCCCACAGTGGTGGTACTTTTTATTGCTTCTATCTCATGATTTAGATCTAGTTTTTATTTAGATTTGAATCTTCTGTTGTTTGAGTTACTTTCCTTCTTTTCAGTTCTTCCTCTCACAAACATACTTTCCTCCCTTGAACTTCTAGATTCTCTCTTGATTTCCAATTCTCGAGATCTTAACGCATTGATGACAATAGATTGCGTTAAAGTATCTCTTGAATATTTTATTGCATTCTTGATATCCCTATAGGAATCAGGTAGGGAATTGAGAAGGATCACTGCAAGGTCCTCATCTTCAAATTTTTTGTCATTATGGGAAAGGTTTTTAACCAAAATGTTAAAGTTACTCAAATTAGTTTCCAAGTCTTTTCCAACATCCATTCTAAAGCTAAACAGTTTCTCTAAAAGGTAAATTTTATTTGGCAACGTCTTAGTCAGAAACAAAGTATCTAATGCAATCCATAATTCTCTAGCGATTTTATGTTCTTCAACTTGTCTTACAATGTTATCAGATGAGTGCAACATAATAGAACTATATGCAATTTCATTCATATCTAGAATTTCATCAAGCTTAGCTTTCAATTCATCAGAAAATTTTTCAGGATCTTTACGGGCTTTAGCAACCCTTTGTTGGACCAATATGGCGCTCATTTTCTACTTCCAAACAGAGTAATCTCCCTTTACATCGAATTGAGACAATTCGGCCTTCGAACCCATTGCAGGTTCTGTAAAATGGTGGCTACTACTCACGGACATAAGTGACTTTAATATATCAAATCACTTGAGTTGCAGAAAAAGTTTTGAAAAATGTTTTGCAGATAAATTCAGATAAATAGATGACAGAATGAAAAAACACAGTTATGTAGCATGTACAAATTGAATAACAGCAGGATTAATTTCAGATTTCTAATAGTTGGTACCTAACAATCAGATTACAGAAAATTGAAATATCCTAATACGTGTTGCTATTCCAATTAAACAATTTATTCAATTCTTGAACAAATTCAAATCATAGTAATATTCACATACTCACATATGATTCAAGAACACATGCAAATAAAGTACTATGAACTAAATTGAAATAATCTCACCAAATACTGTGTATAATAGTATTAAATCCACTCCAGTGATTTACTATAGATTCGGAATTCAAAACCCTAGCTCCAAGAACTTCTGTTCAAATTTCTTATTGGAAGTACAGATCAATTAAACACATCAATATGACAAAAAACTAAAATGTATTTACAGATTCCTTACCCACGCATTACTAGGCTCTAATACCAATTTTGTTGGGATTTTTCACCCAACGTACGATTTCAATCCAATACGCAGCAGTAGTAAGAATAAAAAAAACCATGCAAAAAATTAAAGAACGCACAAATTGTTCACCCAATTCGGCCAAGCCTAATCTGGGGGGCTCAGAGGCAAAAAAACCCAAGCCCGTCACTATGCAAAGAACCTCCCAAGAGAGAACATGTGATCATTTTACAAGAATCAGATTTACACCAAGAAAAATCAGATCATCGACTTTACAAATAGCCTCACAATATTAGCCCTAATCGACCCTGACTTGGACACTAATGTAGTATCAATTTTCAGTCTAAAAATCAGACCAAACAGACCAAAGAACTCACTGTCGAAAAAACACAAAGTTTCGACCAGCCACTAGTAAAATAACCACCAGATCACCAGCTTAGAACACTGTCCTTACTACCAAAAAATATGGTCGAAAAGTAAACATAATCAGATCTGGAATTTCCCCCACCAAAGAGAAGAAAATCGCCAAAATGAGAGAAGAGAGAAGTCTGCCATTTCTTGATGTAAAATGAAGAGAAAGTGAAAGTCATATTGGTTCTCTCTCCTGCTGTCCATATCAATTAAATGAGAGTAAAGTTTAATCTAATCTCCACCCTCCATTTTGATCAATGGCCCATAATGTTTTCAAACAAACACACATCCTTGTGAAATATAAGTTGCCAATGGAAAGTTGCCATGTGGCTAACAAATGGAGAAAATAATTTTTGTCACTTCTAAAAATGTGAGTAATGGGTTTTGAAAAATATTTCACAATCTTCACCTTATTTTCACGAACCCCTAGTTCTCTCTAGTTGCTACAATGCATGTGACGGTTATATTTTTGCCCGACACTCACCTTTCCTTGTGCTTTGCTTTCTTTGATATTTAGGCCTATAATTTGTAGAGGTTCATTCTTGTCATTATGAGTTGTGGTGTTAAATGTTTACAAATATGGTCAAGTTTACTACTTTGGCATAGCTTGTAAAAGTGTTATCATTTGGTAATGTAATTATGCAAATGTTAATATTGAAAGATTTATTTGGATAAATGGGTAGAATCTGAATTGTGAGTAAAGGTATATAATGTGGGAAGTTTTAATTTGGGTTTTTAAGTTGTTGGATTACCAAACTCGATTCCAAGTTTGCATGCTTTTGGTGTTTTGCGAATGATCATCTATTTTCACGTTGTTTTGAATGCTTACAAATGTTAGGAAAAATTATGATTAGTGCCTTGTGAGTTGTGAGGCTTAAGCAGAAAATGCCTTGGTAGGATTATATAGGCTTTTTTTTATTTTTGGTCTAAATGTTTTTGGTATCACGTGTTAATGGGCTCCATTGACATAGCATAAGGGGTTTTACTTTTTTTGCGAGGCTTACTTTTATCCCTTTAGCCTAAGCATAACTGAATGTTGATGAAATTACTTTGTCAGTGTTGGGTTTTTGATACCCAATAAATCACGGACTATGAAATTAATGTGGGTTAATATTATTTCATAGGCATAGGCTGATGAATGGAATAAGTCCAACAACCAAGTTCATGAGTTACACCCGGCCCAATTATATTCCTTATGGATGGCTTGAATCTTGGCCCGTTTACCCCTTTAATGGCCCAACTTAAAGCCTAATCCTAGAGTATATATTTGGCTATAACCCTAGCCACTTTCATATGATGATTGTGTGATTTTGAGAGAAGAACTAGTGAATCCCGGCTGCCCCCCTTTTGTGTGAAAAAAAGGTGTCTAGAAATGTCCAGAACGCTTATATAACGTGTACAATTGGTGGTTCTTTCATAGTATACCTTTGTGGTGTCTTCTCCTAGCCTTTGTGGCCATAAATCATCATCCTTTCTTGTCCTACGTAGGTAAGATTGAATAGCAACCAAGGTGAATCAACTGGTTGTGGTTTGGAGCCGATTGGACTGGTTGTTGGTTGAGAAAGGTACGTTAGACTGAGCCTGAAAAACCACCGTTTGAATATCCTTTCGAGAGAGCTTCCGCAACAATTGGTATTAGAGCTTCAAGGTGGTGATTTTAGCTCGTGAAACATACCAAAAAGGTCCAGAAATCCAGCAGAAATTAGATCGAAGAAGCTGTTGAAAAACTATCAAAATCAGTCTCCATTTTTCCCATTTTCTGATCAATCCAGAAGAAGGTCAGGGAAATGAAGACCACTGGCGTGATGTGTAGAAGGAGACGAACCCTGCAGGCCGGCGCATGTCTGGCGAAGACGGCGCGTGAGGCCCATCTGCAGAGGGAAGGAGTCGCGCGTAAGGACGCGTGGAGAGTTTTTTGGCGATGGTCTCTGTATGCATTTTGCTCCTCATATTATTTCTGACATTTTTCATGTTGAAAGTTTTTTGTTTCAGGGTACGCAGTAGAATCTGGATAGCGTTGTTCTTTGGGCTTTCGGGACTCGATTGTGGTTTTTTGGTTGCTGCAGTTTTCAGAGACTTTAGGAAGAATAGTGGTGGTCCTAAAGTGATAAATTCACAACTCTCATAATTTACGGACTCAGATAGGTCCGCTCTGGTATATTGGCTTAACTTAGTTTAAATTTCAGCATTAGCAGATCATCGTGTGGGGTGATCAGTAGGATTGGGGGTTGTCATTGCTTGACAACCATTGTTTGTGCTAGAAAATTTAGGAATTATTTGCTCTGTTTTTGAAGTGTTGAGTTTTGATTGCAAGTTGGTAGTTGATTTTGTGCTTTACCTGTCATATAGTTACTGTGTGAGACTTGTTGCATGGAAATTCGAATTTTTGTTTACATACCTTCATGTTGCATTGATTATCCTGCTAGAATACCTGAACTTGACCCGTTCAAAAATTTCCTTGATCTAAGATCGTGAATCTTACGAAACTCTAGGAATCTAGAACGGTGTATATTGCGACCGTAGGATAAATTTGTGTGACCTATCTGTGCTTTTGGTTGTTCTAGTTTTTTAAAAATGTCTTACTTTGAAGTTGAAATTTTTAATGGGAAAGGGGATTTTTCAATTTGGCAACAAAAGATGAAGAGTATTTTGGTCCAACAAAAAGTTTCAAAGGCCATAGATGGCAAATTTCCTGCAAATTTAACAGAAGTACAAAAAGAAGAGCATGGTGAACTTGCATACACTTCAATTATTTTACACTTGTCTGATACTGTTTTGAGAAAAGTAGGAAAACTGGATTCTACAAAACAACTTTTAGGAAAGTTGGAGGACTTATATTTGCTTAAGTCAACTCCTAATAAATTGTACTTGCTTGAACATTTTTTCAACTTTAAAATGGATCCTTCAAAGGATCTTGATGATAATCTAGATGTCTTTAACAAGTTAGTTCAAGACATCATTAATAGTGATGAAGAGGTATCTGAAACATATAAAGCTATTATTTTACTTAATTCCATGCCTGAGTCATGTGGAGAGGTTAAGAATGCAATTAAGTACGGTAGGAATAGTTTAACACCCGAAATTGTCATAGACTCACTTAGGAGTAAGGAGATGGAGATTAAGGCTGAAAAAGAGGATAAGGGGAGTGGTGAGTTACTTATGATGAGGAGTAGGATAAAGTTTAAGAAAATGAATTTGGGTAGAACTCAAGACAATAGTGGTTCGAGTAGTGACTCGAGTGATGAGGGTAGTAAGAAGAAGGGCAAGGGACGAGACAAGTCTAGTGGTAAAAGGTGTTACAGTTGTGGTAAGTCTGGACACTTTATTAGAGACTGTCCCAAGAAGAAAGATAAGCTGAAGGGAAAGATGAGAGGTGAGACGAATTTGGTTGAGGGGTCGAGTTATGACCCCAGTGAGGTTTATTGAGTGTAAACCTAGTCACTGCATATGCATCTGTGTGTGATCCTTTTTGCATGTGTGATTGTCTAAATTTGTTGCATGATTATCTGCTACATTTCAATGTGTTTGATATGTGCATTTGCATGAATTTGAGACATTAGGATTACTTG
>NC_036253.1:2691943-2786410 GCF_002742605.1 Olea europaea var. sylvestris | reverse complement strand
TTTTTTTTTACTCCTTGATGAAAGAAGGTGAGTAAACTACCAACAACTCAACAAAACGATGAAAAGAAAATAAGAATGAAGAAAAACTAAGAAAGAAAAATTAACGACCCAAACAAATAAAGAAAAGATATACCCTTCAATTAATTTGGAACCTGGCTCTGATATTAACTGATGCGAACCCCATAGCAACGTTGACTACGAAACCCACAACGAGATTGACGAACCCAAGAAAGCCAAATTAATCCAAGAGATTAGGATTAACCCAAAAGAAAGTCGAACCAAAAAACCCAACGAGAACGACGCTTGAAGGACCCCTTGATCACGCAATCCAAGAATTATATCCGATTGTTTGAACGCAACAAGTTAACACTTGATAAGTTCGAAATTGTTTAATGAAGAACGATGAAGAAAAGACAATACGTCTCACTTTTAATTTAATATCAATAATGTCAAAGGTTTTTAACAATTGAATGGAAACTCCTATTTATACTAAACCTAAAAACTAGGTAAAAATCGTGCAAAAGTCGAGTATAATTTTCAAAATATGGAAAAGAATCAAAATCTAACAAAATATGGAAAATTGCCAAAATTGAAAAATTCGCCAAATTTTTGGCTTGTGCGGCCGCATGGTTCAACTGAAATTGCACTTTTGGTTTTCGGTATACATGTGTGCAACAAATTGATCCAAGTTGATTCGACCTTCGACCCGAACATGAAAGTTGCTCATTTTGAGTCCCGAACATGGTTCCATCAATGGTTTCTTGAACGAGCAATCCCATCGCTTATTTCACTTGCTTTGCCCTTGATCGTGTCATTGGTCCACCATCGACTATCAACGGGTCTCGTCTTGCACTTGCCTTCGTTGGGCTCGACTCCTAGATCATATCACTCATAATCCCAGTGCTCGCGCATCCGCCAAATACCGCACTGAACAAGAGCAATAGCCGTCCGCAATGTAGCAAACTCCGCTATATGACGCTCGGAAGCAACTCGTAATTGAGTAATGTCGGCCATCATGCGGGCCTATTGCTCAATGAGAATAGACATCTGACCCATAAGAGCGACAGTGGGGTCAACAGGAATAGTAGCCGGAGCAGGCGAGGCGGGTGGCGGAATAGAAGTGGAAGAAGAGGGAATATCTAAAGTGGACGGAGGAACATCGGAAGGAAATGGAGGA
The DNA here is from genome assembly GCF_002742605.1 of Olea europaea var. sylvestris. NCBI lineage: Eukaryota > Viridiplantae > Streptophyta > Magnoliopsida > Lamiales > Oleaceae > Olea > Olea europaea. The sequence goes on along the minus strand of NC_036253.1, from coordinate 2,785,233 downwards.
ATAGCTAAGAGATCAGCAAGTAAATCACCCAAAGGATCAGCGGGCACAGGTCGACAGGCTCAGCTGGCTCAATAGGAGCAAATGCAAAAGCAGAAGAAGTGACATGTGACCTACTTTGAGAGATGGTAGTTTGCCCTATGGGACGAAGCGCTCATTGTGAGACCCCATCGGGAAATGAAGCCCCAAGTGATGTCAACAAACAGTGGATCAAGCAAGCATAAGGAAGACTAATCCGATGACCAGAAATGCGAAAGGTACGCAGAATGTGCTGGTAAATGAAGGTAGGTAGGTCAATCGAATCCCCATGTAGTAGAGCAAAAAGAAACCTCGCCTTTTCCATAGGTAGGGAAGAAGTGTAAGAGACGGGCCACAGATTCGTACACACAATGTGCAACAAAATCTGTCGATCGATGGGGAGGAAACCAGTGCGGATCGCCTTAGGCCCACCTCCCAAAGGACTATTAAACAAGGTGGACAGAACCATAGAGTCGGTCGAAATAGAATCAGCCGACAGATATGGGTCAACGGGGTAAATGACCCGGGGAACATGTATGGAACCGGAACATCTGGTAAAATCTTAAGGGTCTAACGTCGAAGGAACACCCTGAAGGACGAACCACTAATTTCATGGATGTTTGCATAGAACTCCTGAAAAATGAGACTAGGCGGGGGATTTAACCCAATCAGCAAGGATTCCCAACATCGAGAAGTAAAGATAGCTGCTACATCAGGGGATAGGTCGGATAGAGTGACCTCACACTCTACTAGGATAGGACGACGGGAAAATTGGCTCCCAAATACCTCTTGAGCAGTAGAGGAAATGAATCTAGATCGACTAAACGAAGCCGATCCACTACCAAGCTGAACTGTAGTCCTAGCCCTCTTAGGTGTTATCTGCAATGGGAGATGTAGAAGACAAATCAATCCTTAAGGAAAACTAATTTATGGAGACACATCACTACACAAGTCCTAAAATTCAACCACACACAGGCATGCAAATCGATGCAAGAGTGGTGCACAAGTGGTAAACATGCAAGCCAGAGATAACACATGTCACTGTAGTCGGAGGACAATAACCAAGATGTAAGTGACGTGACCTAGACGTGAACAAGAACGGCTAAAGGACGGAAGGCACTCACTACAAGGATGAGTGTCAACACTAAAACCAATAAGTGCCGACCCAAAATAGGGACCAAAACGACATAGCAAGGGTCCAAACACCAAGCACACGTGAGGAATGTCACACAATGGGCAAATGAAGTAGGGAAGTGGGGATGAGACATTTCATCGAACACGTTGCAGGCATTTGAAATATAAGGAAGATGACCTACAAATGCAATAACCTAATAGACACCCAACATACCTTAACAACACCATCCACCCAACATTCAAGAAATGCCCAATCTCAAAATCCCCAATTCCGAAGAAAAAAAATAAACAAATGGGTTAAGCGATGCACTTACCTATTGGGAACAAAGAAACACCAATGAATGCACACAAGGATGAGGAATTGAAGCCCGGCACGTAAGAATTGAAGTGCAAATCGACAAAGAGGGTCACCCGGAACCCTTCGCGAGAAAATTAAAAGTCTCGCTGTCGCTCTAGCGAGACTCGAGCGAACATCGAGGAACAAGCACACTATTTTCATCGTTCGAGTGAGCTGCCAACGGCAAGCGAGCGGAGGGAAAATGTCAAAAATAGCACTGAATATTGAAAATTTGAAAAGCTAGCTCCAGGTTTAAAACCTTGCAAAGTAACAGCACTTCAGAAATTTTCAAAAATAGCACCTTTTCCAGAAATTTGAATTTTGACCCCAAATTTTTTTATTTTTTTTAAATACATGAACAATGCAGAAGCAGTTGGTCTAATCAAATGCAATAGATCACAAATACGGCATGCACAATGATTAGAAAATATTTCTCCACACACCGGGACCAAGTACAGATGGAGTAAATTGTATATGTGACCCCACGTGAAATGTGCCACTCATTACATGCAAGTAAGACTCAAAACCTTAAATTTGTGGAAAAAGACAGCCAAATCACCGACATAGGAGTCAACACTCAGATGTTTGAAGGTCAAATCCAATGTCACTAGGACCTATAATTCGTTAAAATATAGTGTAAAACTGTTCTTTCTCCCTCTGTCATTAAGGACCTTCATTTTTTTTTTCTAACGCCAAAATTAAACAGATGCAAATGAACACAAATAGGTAATGTAAGGAATGCAGAAAATAATTCGTGCATCTATGAAGACGATCAGGGAAGAACACAGATGCCAACACCTTCCTAAGTGACTCGAATCTAAACCCATCTAGAGGTTTAGTGAACAGATCGACAAGTTGATTTTCAGTAGAGAAGTGTTCGAGTGATATCACATTGGACTCAACTATCTCTTGAATAAAGTGATGACTAATGTCAATGTGTTTGGTCCTAGAATACTGAATAGGATTTTTTGATAAGTTGATAGCACTAGTATTGTCACAAAAAATAGTCATAGTACCCTGATTTATCCCATAGTCACTCAGCATTTACTTCATCCAAAGCAGTTGAGTGCAATAGCTACCAGCTACAATGTATTCTGCCTCGACTTTGGACAAGGAGATTGAGTTTTGTTTCTTACTCATCCATGAGACAAGATTAGAACCAACATCGAAACATCCACCTGAGGTACTTTTTCTATCATCGGCGTTTCCGGCCCAATCGGCATCAGAATAGCCAGCTAGTTCTAGATCGGACTCTTTAGAATACGAGATTTCATGATCTACTGTCCCATTGACATATCTAATAATGTGCCTCACTGTACTTAGATGGGACTCCTTAGGATCAGCTTGAAATCTAGCACATACTCCAACACTGAACGCTATGTCAAGTCTACTGGGTGTAAGGTATAGTAGACTGCCTATCATGCTCCTATACACAGTCTAATCAACACTCTTACATGTAGGATCATGTCCTAACTAAACAATTGTGCTCATGGGTGTCCTTGTGTGATTCTTACTGTCCAAGTCAAATCTCTTCACAAGGTCTTTGGCATATTTTGATTGAGAGATAAATAGCCCACAATTAGTTTACTTTACTTGAAGACCAAGGAAGTAACTTAGCTCTCCAACCATGCTCATTTCAAATTGTTTCATGCATTCAGCAAATTCAAGAGCAAGGAAGTCAATGGAAGAGCCAAAGATGATGTCATTGACATAGATCTGATCTACAGTGATAGTTTCTTCAATATGTCTAATGAATAAGATTCTGTCAGCACCACCTCGTGAGAACCCATGCTCAACGAGGTAAGTGGTGAGTCTGTCATACCAAGCTCTAGGAGCTTGTTTCAGACCATACAGTGCTTTATTGAGTTTGTAGATATAATGAGGAAACTTAGGTTCAATGAATCCTTTTGGCTATTCAACATATGTCTCTTCTTGAAGTATTCCATTTAAGAATGCACTCTTGACATCCATTTGATATAGCTTGAACCCTAAAGAACATGCAATCGCAAGAAGAATACAAATGGACTCAAGATGAGCAACTGGGGCAAAAGTCTCATCAAAATCTACCCCTTCCACCTGAGTGTACCCCTGGACAACTAGTCTAGCTTTATTTCTAGTTATGGTACATTCGTCATCGGTTTTGTTCTTGAAGATCCACTTAGTACCTATCACATTACAGTTATCAGGCCTAGGAACTAGATACCAAACATTATTTCGAACAAATTGATTAAGCTCCTCATGTATGGCATTCATCGAGCATTCATCTCTAAGGGGTTCCTCTACTTTCTTAGGTTCAATCTGGGATACATAGCTAGAATATGTTAGGTTATTTAGAACTCTCTTTCATAATCTCATACCTTCATCTAAATTCCCAATGATGTTAACCTTAGGATGATTAGATTTGACCCTGGAAGATGGTTCTCTAGGAGCGTGGAGATTTTGGAATTGATTGCTCTTTATTTTCAGCAGTGGCTCCTTGATCATCACTTAGATCTTCTATGTCAACCCCATTTTCAGCACTCTCTCCCTCAGTAAAGGCATCATCAATAACAACATTTACAGATTCCAAGACACTCTGAGTACGCAAGTTGTAAACTCGGTGGACTCTACTGTTCTTAGAATATCCTAGAAAAATCCCATCATCACTTTTGGAATCAAACTTGCCTAGATTTTCTCTATCCCTCATAATGTAACACTTTTTGCCAAACACCCAAAAGTATTTAACAGCAGGCTTCTTGCCCTTCCAGATCTAATAGGGAGTCTTGTCTGATTTCGATCTCAAGTATACCCTATTTACTATGCGACATGCAGTGTTAATAGCTTCACCCCAGAAATGCATTGTTAGATCCTTGTCGTGAAGCATGGCCCTAGCCATTTCTTGAAGCACTATATTCTTCCTCTCAACAACTCCATTTTGCTGTGGAGTGATTGGTGAGGAGAACTCATACTTAATCCCCTCCTCCAAACAGAAGTTTTCTAGATTGAGGTTTTCAAATTATTTCCCATGATCACTTCAAATAGGAAGATTTTGTTCAATTTTGAGTCTTTTACATAAGGTCTTAACCAGATCACCCGTCTCAGATTTTTTCTTAACAGGTCAATCCAGGTGTATCTAGAAAAGTTATCTACCACAACCAGAATATACCGTTTGCCTCCTAGGCTCTCTCCCCTAGATGGTCCCATTAAATCCATATGGAGAAGCTCTAAGGGTCTATTTGTCAAGAATTTCAAGGTTCGCTTATGGTTCATCCTGAGTTGCTTTCCTTGTTGACACAGCTTGCACACAGCATTCTCACTTTGATCAATCTTAGGTAAACCATTGACAATCTTCTTTTTGACCAATTTAGATAGACTTCTGTAGTTAACATGATCGAGCATTTGATGCCAAAGTTCAGACATATCAATTTTAGCACTACTGCATACATAGTTCGAGTTTGGAAGAACTCCATAACAGTTATCAGATATTCTAACACCTTCAAGAACAACACCACCGGAAGCGTCATAAACAGTACATCTCTTTTGGACAAAACTCACTTCATAGTCAGCATCACAGATTTGACTAATGCTCAACAAGTTAGACTTAAGACCCTCTACATAAAGTACATTAGATATTGTAAGAAGTCCAGCAATGGAGATGGAGCCTTTCCCTCGGATGGGTGCCGTAGCTCCGTCCCCAAAGGTAACTACACCATCGTTGCAGTCATTAAAGGTAGAGAATAAGGTTTTGCTACCACACGTGTCTAGAACAAGCACTATTAAGATACCACATGCATGTATTTTGAGCCTTATATGCAACATGAGCAACAAAACATTTTAGATTCTCAGTATACTCACCCAAATCAGATTTCTTTACCTAAACTTTTCTAGAGGTCAAGGTGATCCTAGTCAACCTCGTTACCATCTCAGTTAAGTGGCTAACCTGATTTGAAAGGAAGTTCACTTGACTAGGGATATCCTGACTTCGATTCCTATTTGCTAGCTTTCGACACCTAGGTCTCGTGTGGCCTAAAGTACCACAGTGATGACAAGTGGGTATGAACCTAGGTTTAGATGCATGTGAGTGTTGATCATGAAAATTAGGTGTAGAAATCTTATGAGCTCTAGTGGCCTTCAGTCCAGTGAAATTCTTGTCTTTGGATTCTGAATTGGTTGAAACATTAGATCTATTGGAAGCGGGGACAAATGTGGTCTTGGACAAACTAGACACATTGCTATCGCTCTTCACAAATCCTAGACCTTGCCTATTTTCAGCTGGTTTGTTCATTCCTAACGGATCGTCTAGTTTCTTAGTTCCACTCACAAATGACCGCAGTTGAGTGCTAGATTTCTCTAATTCACAAGTCAATATCTTGACCCTGTCCTCTAATTTCTCATTGACACACTTCAATTCACTGAGATTCTTAGATGAGACTTGAAGATCATAGGTGATTTTCTCCTTCTCTCTCTCAAGCTCGTCTAACTTCTTAAATAGGGCTTTATTTACCTTTTTGATCTTGAGACTTTCCTTAAACAGAAGTTGATAAGCCTCATGTATATCCGTCTCATCCTCTGAATCATCACCGGGCTAGTTACTCTATACCTCCTCTTCAACCTTCTCACTCTCCTTGTCTGACTCACTCTTGACAGTAGATACAAAAGCCATATAGCCATTTTCCTCCTCACTGCTTAAGGAATCACTTTGTTCACTTGAGTTAGAATCATCATCAGTCAAGGACACAGCTAATGCCTTGCTACTCCCCTTCTTTAGATTTTTTTTAAAGCTAGGACATTCATTTCTATAGTGCCCAAATCCCTGACACTCATGACACCTAACCTCTTGAGATTTCTTACCAGGGTTTCCAGCAGTTGATTTATCATTCTTCTCTCTTTGTAATTTACTAGGGGCTTCTCTCCTTTTCTCTTGAGGCCATTTTTTGCCCTTTAAGACTTTCTGAAATTTCTTCACAAAGCAAGCAATCTCCTCATCTCTAAGAGTTTCCACGTCAGATGACTCAGACTTCCCTTCCCTAACAGTGTTCAAGGCTATCGATTTGTTTTTCTTCAATTGTGAAATGGTGAGTCATAGGTTTGAAAGGATCCTACGAGTTCTTCTATCTTAACTGTATCCAGATCCTTTCTTTCTTCAATAGTTGTAACATTAGGTCTAAATCTCTTAGGCAAGGATCTAAGAACCTTCCTCACAATTTTGGACTCGGGAATCCTCTCACCTTGGTTGAAATTAGAGTTAACAATGTTATTCAATTTGTCATAGAACTCATCAAAAGATTCATCATCCTTCATCCTGATTTCTTCAAACCTTGAGGCTAGTATTTGCAACTTAGAATTTTTCACAATTTTAGTTCCTTCATGCGTTGTCTCAAGAATGTCTCATAGATTTTTAGCAGTTTCGTACATTGACATTCTTCTAAACTCTTCAGGAGACACAGACATAAATAATGCATGGAGACCTTTACTATTCCAGTTGCAATCAGCCAATTTATCCTTACTCTAAAGGGAAATGTCAGTTGGGGTTATAACACCCCCCACAAAGTTGTGGAAGGAGGTTTCCAACCATTTTATACACTCAGCCAGACACGTTCATCTAGGGACTTAAGAAAAGCACACATTCTAACCTTCCAATAGGCATAGTTGCTTCCGTCAAAATACGAAGGCACGGATAGTGATTGTCATCTAGATAACAATGGGTCAGAACTCGAGATTTGGCTCTGATACCACTTGAAATATCGTAGTTCGACCCAATCAACACCTAGAGGGGAGTGAATAGGCATTTATGCGGAATTTTTGTTTTCAATCAATTAATAATTACAACACGTCACAAATATAAATTTGCCCAGATCAGTTCACATGCTTTACTATCCTATGTTTGAATACCGATTTTAAATTAATTGTAGAAAGATAAATAACACAATTGTTTGATGACGGAGAAACCCCAATATGGGTAAAACTCCGGGCCCAAACTAGTAGGAATCCACCATAAATGAAAATGCAACTTACAATCAACCAGACTCAACCCACATTGGTTTTTTTGACATCCTGACCATAATTTTTTCAAAGCCTTCCTAGAATGCGTGATCCTGCACCAACTCCCGGCACCTAGCATCCTGGATTGCGTGCTACACCAATTCCTGGCTCTCAATTTTGTCAATCTCCTGTGGATTCAAGAGAACCGCATGTTCTCTAATGATCGGGACTCCGATCTCCTTTCTTGATCTCCAAGAATGAACAAATGCTCTAGAAGGTTGTGTTGTGGTGTTTGGTAAATGTTGATTTGATTTTTTTATGTAATTGCACGAATCAAATATGGGGTTAAATGAGAGAATCAAAGTGTGGAGAGTTTTCTTCAATTTCAATCCCTTAAGAGCACATTTGAAAATCGGCGCAATTTTACTTATATACAGTGTATTTGGACATTTGGGTCGGGTTAAAACGTCGAAAAAAGGAAAATAGGGTTTTATGGGTAACACCGTCGCCCTAGCGAAAAGCGAGCGACGTTGTTTCATTCGAGCGAAGTGGGCGCGAGAAGCGAACGACGACCTTTCTATTTTTGTTGCTCGAGCGACCACTTGGCGAGCAGCTAGCGAAATTTCAACGACACATCTTGCCCTACTTCATAGTTCAAACCCTAGCATACTTTGTCAAAATTGTAACTTAGTCCCTCATCTTTTACACATGTACACAATGATCACTAACCTTTAACTATTGACAACTTGACCCCAAACTTTTGAACATTTACAATTTTACCCTTTTGTTCACAAAATAGCCAACACGAAATCTAACAAAGACGAGGCCATTCAGCATTCGATTGCTCAAGTTTTTCCTGGAACACATCATCGATTTTCTGTGGCAAATTATTGCAAATGAACAGGAAACTTGGGTGCATTAATCTCCATGGAGGCTGAGTTCAAATATATTATAAAACTTGCATATTTTAGAGCCAGACAGCCATTGAATTTGATTCTGCCTGGAATATGCTTATTAACAAATATAACTTGAGAGGGAGTGCTTGGTTAAAGGAAATGTATATAATGCATAAAAGTTGGGTTCCTTTGCACATAAACGACACATTCTTTGCTGGCATCCCTATGGATTGAAGCTTAAATCGTATTTCAATTCTCTTTTGACTGCCCAAACACCCATCAACGAATTTGTTTTGCACTTTGAGCAAGCACTAGAACAACGCCGTGAAGAGGAAGAACAATGTAAAAGGCTTTACATAATTACCATGTTCAAAGTGTTTCAGAAAGAGCTTTTAGAAAGCTACAGCTATGCCGGGATAAAGATTAATGTAGAAGGAGTGATTAGCAGATATCTGGTGCAGAAGTGTGGAAATGGAGATGAGAGGAATACTGTTGCTTTCCATTCATCAAACAATTATTCTTGTTAAATAGGGTGAACGACACCCTGTTGACAGGGATTTGAAAATTTCAGCCTGTACAGTAACGTTTTTGGAGGGAAAAGAGAAGCCAGCAGGTGGGAAAGAGAAAATGTTCCTTAATTAATTATTTTTGCACATAAATGGAATTTTGCCATTTACACAATGTTGATCAATTTTCTCCAAATTGATTCTAGGCATCTTCTTCCTTTTTTCAGCTACCGACGTTGACTTGGAATTTTTCCATTTACAAATTGTTGACCATTTTTCCCCCAAACTGGAGTAAATAATCTTTCATCCTTTTTCAGCAACTGACTTCGACATCTCCGGTAGTAGATATCTGGCCAATTGAAGAATTTTTAAATCCGATTTCTTTGTCTTCGTCGTCAGAGCCAAACGTGCAGCCATTATTACCCGATTCTATCATTATTCATGTCCCAATTTCCAAGAAATCTCATGAAATTGTTATTGGAATAATCATAGACATGCCAAGAATTTTAGCTTGAATTTCCTAGGAATTTCTCAATTATTCCCACACTAGATAATTGATTTTCCAGTGAGTGAGTATGAACACCTTGCTTCTAATTATGAGAACTTGATTCTTCTTTAGATATATATGGGCTTCTGGCTAGGAGATATATATTTTAAATAACAAGAAAACTAGATTTTACAGCTTTTCACAGTCTTTAACGAGAAAGCAAGATTTAATAAGAAAACAAGAAAACTAGATTTGACGAAAATTTGGTGCTGACTTTGCTACCGACTGGAGATGGTCAACCGTCTGGTCGGAGCGGAGGCAAAAATCATTGATGAAAAGTGCAGTCGAGTTCCTAGGGTGGAACCTACTGTGTGGACAGTGGGTGAATTGGGGGGAAAAGGTAGGAGATTCAGTCAAGTATTGATCAATTAATTGGTCCTTTCATAGCTTCTATTTTTTTGCTTTTCTTTTTTTTCGCCACATCAGCCGAGATTTTGCCTAGATTTCTTCTGGGCGTGTAGCAGGACTGTTCATCAAATATCAATATCAGTTGTGGTTGTACAATGTACAAGTATGAAGGTGTTCTTTGTAGGCATGCTTTGAGTTTGTTCCAAATAATGAACATCGGGAACTTCCATCTCATTATATATTGCATCGATGGACTAAAAATGTAAAATATGGTATTGATACGTGATGTTGATTCAGGAGGTGGCTGTCAAGATTTTAAGGCCCTGATGTTGTGGAGTTTAAGAGAAGAGGCTCGATAATATATTAAGGGAGGCACTGCATCTTTGGAAAGATGCAAACTAGCCTTTGAAATATTGAAGGAAAGTAGAAGAATTCTTGGTTGGCAAAATTAGAAAATATTTCAGATATAGATTTGGAAATATCTTCTTCCATTGCGCTTTCACTTTCTCTCTTGATTTGAGGTCAATGCCTCTAATTCTGATCTCTGAATTTTATAACTACTAATTTGTGTGGCTTTGGCCATGTAATTATATAGAATCTTCTTCATCATTGTATCCAATCGGCTTTCTTTACTAGTATGGGTGGTTTTCTTAATTTTCTTCCTCGTGGGTGATAAATTAGTAATCTACATGTATATATGTATTTTAGAACTGCTTCTAGCGACGTGCATTCTGTGTTTTGACTCCACTGTCATTGTCAACTGATTCTTATCTATGTCAATCGTTTCTTATCTATGTCAATCAGTATTTGAATGATGATGAGATTTATGTTCCTTGTCTGTTTTGTATGATATATGTGTGTGGTTGAACCTCTCTATTGTAGGAAAACAAGTCGTTAGTGGATGAAACCAATTGTATAAGTTTTATTCAATTACAATAGCCGATTATTGAAATTAATAACCACAAGGCAAACGATTTCAATTTATCAAAAAAATTCCATTTCAGAATTTTTCAACGGTTGAAAAAAAAATGTTTAGCGACACAAAATCAAAAATATAAGTTAACTGCAGGCTAAAACTGTAAAAGATGAATCTGGAAGCTGCACGCTATGGAACTACAAACTGCATGAATTAAATAGTAATGCGAAAATAATCTGTAAAAAGAAAACACAAACTGCAGCAGGTTTCAAACCGAGGCATGTGCGTGCACAGTTTCCTTAAGACAGTTTCGCCCCCTCATTGTAGGTGCTGGAGGTTCAATTCGAGCGGCTGTCTCCCAGGATACAACGGTAATAAGCAGAATTCGAGTACTGCGGTCCTACTCCGACGAACTGATCTAGTATCCGAATAATATCATCACAAGAACAGGACCTTACTGGACAAGGAATGCAGAAAAGAAGAAACTGTTTATGCAGGAATATAGGTGAGATTTTCGAGTGTGTTAGATTGCTGAAGAATGAGCTTTTTTATAGGCGTATTGTCGATTAATATTGTGACCATTGGGAGTCCATTGGAGTTACTTCCCATTAACACTGTGACCATTGGGAGTCCATTAGAGTTTTTTCAGTTTAGAAACTCAAAAGTCATTGGAGAAAGCCAAAAAAAAATTGGCAAAACGTGGGCTCACCGATGGGACCATTTTTACCCATCGAAAATTGCGCCAAAAGTGAGCCGCTCACTCAATTTTTTCCAACATCTATTTTATTTTTCTTATGACAGGGGGACCCGCAGTCGCTACTTTTGGGATGCGCACTAGGTAAATTCTCGGGTTGACGCAATAGCCTGTAAACTACGCCAACCAGATAAACCGCACTAGGCAAACCCGGTGCAACAGCTTTGACCAAAAAAGTGTTGGTAGGGAAAATCGAACTTGTGACCCAAGGCCTCCGCGCTCACCTACTCCACAAACTTGGTCACCCCATGAGGGGAAAATCTCCCTATTTTGATTTAATGGTTGGGTGGCTCTTTCTAGATGTAGTGTTGGACCCTCTAACCTATTCGAAATAGAGCAAATATGTCTTCAACCTTCAATATGCAGCAACCAGTTGCAATTCTTCGACTTTTTCCCCTTTCATTACACTGGAGAGGGGATGGGAATGGTGAGGATCGAACTTCCACCTTCTATGTGAGTAATTCCAACTAGTGCCACTAAATGCAAGTGGTCTAGGTCCCAATCCTTCGACTTTGTAGCATCATTTGGATGTTAAAATGTTATGTGACAATCGGCGCCAGATACATATAATAGAGTTTTATAAGTTTATTTATTCCAGTGTATGACAATAATTTTGAAAGGAACTCCACTGAAGAAAAAAGATTAGGATATTTTTAGTGTTAGAGATAGTCTCATTAGGCTAATCTCCATTAGTTATGATTTAATCACCACTATCTGATAGCGAAAGATTTACTCTGAACATCTTCAGTTAGTGGCTATACCTATTTCTCCTACCCCATAAAACATTTAATTAATATTCTCATCTGAAAGAACTGATAATGTTTAGTTTTTTATTATTTATTTATTTTGTCCTTTCCAAAATCAACAATTAGTCTTTTACAAATTTGACGTAATAATTAAGAAAGAAAAAGCAAAAAGGAAGTCGTCAAAAGCACATCGGCCACTTCGCAAAATAAAAATTAAAAATATTCTGATATTTCTCGAGACTTGGAATTCAATTTTAAAAGTTAATAAAAATGAGTAGTGGAATCTTCTTGCATACTTGCCATTACGCTATGTCTAGTCAATGTAACTCTTTTATTCACCATTTCTATATGATTCATTCAAATGGAATACTGTGCTGACAAATCAGCTAGTCAAGTCATGGCGGACCTAGAATTTCAACACAAAACGTACTACATTGACATTTATGTCTTTTCAATATTTATTATATAAACTCTAGTGGCTTGTTTTACATGATGAACTAAAAACAAAATCAATGCCTAGCTGAAGCGTTTAAACCAGGTGCTTGACATGAGTTCATTTCTTGTCCGGGTGGAAGTGAAATTAAAAAGAGCAATGCTACATAGCCCACGAGCTTGACTGCGGGGTTGACACCCTACACACACATGGGGAGGTTGGCATTATTTTATTCAATGGGGCCCATCTCGGCATGTGAGAGGGTGGTCAGCCGTGATGTCAACCCCGCAGATCATTTAGCATTTTTCAATTAAAAAAGGTGAACAGTACAATAATCGACTAGATAGCATCGACTGAGGGAGATGGGGGCCACCAGACTAGTGTGTCCCCGACCTCTCCATAAATCTGGTTTTTTAAATATAAAATCATTTCTTATTTTTAATACCATTATATTTTGTGTTTGAAAAAATTTTAGTAGTTAAAATAGGCGCCACTGTTAGAGAGCTTAAATTTTATTTATTGTATTATCAAATCGTATTTAATGCTTCAAAGCAAATAAATTTCTAGTGGATTGACAATTGACATCATTGATGATGTTAATTACAAAAGATTCAAAGATTTTCAATCTATGCATTATTTTTAACTTGAATTTGTTGTACAACAAAATCCAAGAGTGCAATGGTGGATTGCAGCTACATACACAAATTATATATAAAAATGGTTGTATGTATCTGATGTGGAATGCAAATATAAGTAGAAGATAAAAACAGAAATCATTTTTACACTTTGTGAATTCCACTTTGAACAGTTAATGGGTTCTCGACACGTGGCACACGTCATTAACCTAAATATTTAACAAGAACCAATGCTAAAAGCCAAAGATCTAAGTTTTGAAGAGGGGAGGGAACGTTAATTTCGGGTCCCCTTTAGTTGCAACTCATTGGATGATCGAGGAGAGAAGAGGCTCAATTGTAGTCTTCAGCATTTTTACGATGTGTTTAATATGTTAAATGGAATAAAATTGAGAAGAAGATGCGTCCTTATTTGTTTCGAGCACATCAAATTGTTGTGTTAAAATTGGATATGAGTTATTCGATTTTTTATTTTTTTTAAATAACATGAATTACTCGTGTACTTGAATTTCAATCATATGATAATCTTCAATCACCGAATTCTATAAATTCGCCACTTCTTCGGATAAGATACGCAACACATGCAAACTAGGGTTTCTTTCAAATACCATTTCAATCATTTGAATAAATTTCTCTTTCAAGTGTCCTCGAAGGTTTACTTTAATTCCATATGCTACATTCATATGACTTCAAGGAAAAATAAAAATAAAATCATATGAATTTAACATCGTATCTACAATCAAAAATTAAATCCGATATATGTTAAAGAACATGTTATAAAGATATAATAAGTCCACATGAAAATTTTCATCTCTATTTACTTAATCTTTTAAAATGCAGGTCATAGAACAATTTGTATTTTGAGTCTTAGTACTTTTCTTCTTCTTTAGATAAATATGGTGGTCTAACAAAAATGATTAAAGGTTAATTATACTAATAATAGGTTTCTCTTGAACAATTCACTGGAGTAAATCCCCCCGCCCCCAACCATGGGACAAAATACATGTAGTCATTTATGTAAAAACGAAATTGAGAAATTATTTTCTTAAAAAGGTCAACTGTACAGTTTTAAAAAATATGAATTAAGAGGAAAGTTTTTCATTCAAAATAAGTAATAAACCACATGGGAATTATCGAAGCATACATCCCACAAAATGGGGAGCAATCTCATTAGGACCCTAGATAAAGAGGGCAAGACTTTCAACTTGGATAGTCCTTCAGAAATTGTTACAACTTTCAAATAATTACTAGATTGCCATTGCCAACCCCACCCCCGGGGCCATAGTGGGAGGAAAAAAAGAAAGAAAGAAAGAAAGAAGTAATTGTCACATTATCAACCTACCGCATTTCATATCAGATTTAAATTATTAATTTGAAATTAATTAAAAAGTAAATCTACAAATTTAATTTATAACATGAGATAATTCTGCGTATGTTGTTTCAATAACCGATTAGGTCGACATTTTATAGTCACAAAATTTTAAGCGCACACACATTCTGTGGTGTTTTCGAATGACGATTTGTTGCAATGAAAGAAGACAATTTAGTTACTTTTTATCCTTTTTAAATAATGAAGTGGATATAGAACGAAGAAGAATTTGCGTAGTCGATTCAAAATATTTGTTGAGAGTAAGTTCAAGGTTTGTCATTGTCAATTGAACTCTTGGGGCTAGGTTGAGGTAGAAAGTAAATTCTTAAAATAATTAGTATCAAATAGCATAAGACTTGATTATTTATATAACTAAGTACCACTTGAATTAATTGAGGATGAGAAGAGAAAGCAATAAGTAAATCAACTTGACTTAAAATAAGTAATTATCCAAAAATAATTCAACAGAGAGAGAGAGATTCTTATAAAATATCATGTAATAAAAAAAGACTTGCATGATAGAGATATTTCATTGGGTAGTTCCATATTATTCACACTATACATACCCCTATCTCTCCCTCCCTTCCTCCCCTCGCCCTCTCTCTCTCTCTCTGGTTTGATATTGTACGGACAACATAGAATTTGAGATTTCTTGATTTAAATTAGGTATGTTCATCTTCTTCTTATTCTACTGTCTTAATTTGCTTATTTTTTTGACTTTCTCTCTCCTCATTTCTTCTCTCTCATCCTTCCCGATTGTACCTAAACTTACAATTCAATAACGAGGGTAAAGGAATCCGAACTCCCCTCTAGGTCTAGGTCGAGACCTAAAATCTCCGCTTAGACTTGGATGGTGTTCTTGGCAAAAATTCTCTCTTTTATGCTACAGTAAAATTCTTAGCTAGGTTCACATAATTGTATTATTTGAACTCTTTGTTATTAATTTATATGTTGTTTTTATGTTCATGGTTATGAAAATTTTTGCCTAGTTATAATCTTCCTTTTTCAAGAACAAATTTATACATGGATAAGAGGCCCTATTTTCTGGACTTCAAATTTTTATTCAATTGTTGTTCCATTATTAATAAAAGAATCGAACTAATTAAAGTATATTCTCCCGAGCGCTAACTAGAATAACATATTATGTAAGATTGTACGAACACGAAATGTAATTAATCCAAATTTTGGTAGTTTCTTTCATATTTGTCAATTAATTAAATTGATGGAAATGCAGGAAAAGGTGCATTCTGATAATATGACCATGCACTCAGTATTTTCCAAAGATCATGAATTTGGGATAAATGTGCAAAATCCAATTGGCATAGGGCCTTGGTGGATGGGACTGGGATCCCAATTGGGTGAAGGTTTAGGACAATTAAAGTATAATGATTCATCAGCTTTTGGGAACCACCTTGGAAAGGGAAATACAACTCACTTCACTTTTTTCTCCGGTAATTCTTCTACCACAAATTAACACGTCTTTCTTTTACTGTTATGTCGATAGTTACTCCTTTTTTGTCTTTCACGATATGATTTGTGTTGATTAAAGTCCGCATTTTTACTTTGCTTAAGGAAGAAGAAGCAAAAAAAATAAAAAATAAAAAAATTCTTTTTTATTTTGTTCTTTGTGTGTGTTCGCTATCCTTTTCTTTTTCCCCAATTCTTCCAAGGGTTTTAGTACATTAATCATTTATCTACTACGCCGATCATCTGATGCATGACTACATTTATTGAAAAGTTCAATAAAGTTAAATCTTTTACATATACATAAGGGTATGTAAGAACTATAAAAAAATAATAAATAATAAAAAAAAAGTTTATTAAAAGTTTCCACCAATTAAATATAAAATTATTAATCAATATATAAATGCTTGAATTACTTTTCTTAATGAAGTTGATGTTAGAAATAGCACCTCTAACCTTACTAACGATATCACGAGAGCTTTGGCCTTTATAAGTAATATAGTTTTTGGTATAGTTGTTGTATATTATTGATTAAATATTTTCAATATCATCAACTTTATATATATTTCTCAAAATCAACATATTAGCTTGATAGTTGAGAGTTTTTTTTTATTATTATTTAATGTCGTCTTAACGGAGATTTTAAAATAAAAGAATACTTTTTAAATGGGATAAAGAAATTTTGTTTTAAAAGAAAATAAATCCTTTTGGATCGACATATGGTTCCCTATTAATTCACGGGGCACGTTAATTTTATGATGCGTTTCAGCTAGGAATCAATTTAACAATTAACAACAAAATAAATCATACAAAATGTCATCGATTAATTTTCTTTTAAACATATTAATCAATAAATTTAATATTTTCTTGAGATTATTAAGGAAATCATATTTATTGTCCCTATTTATGAAAAAAGAAATATTAGCTTAACACTTGAGTTTTCTTATACATTAATTCCATTTTCTACTTACATGTGATAATATCTAGACAATCTTACTACAGTTCAAAATCTCTTAAGAGGAAAAGAGAAAAAAGACATTAAACCAATAAATTATAACGAAAAAATAATTGCAGAATGATCGAGATCGTTGATAATAAGAAAAATAATTGCACAAGATTGTAGTTGATCTTCATTCTTAAGGATGGATGTATTTCTTTTGATTGCTTCTCATCTTCATCATCAACGCAAATGTACTTTGGATGTTGTAATTTGTTATAGATATAGTAATCAATTAACACCACTAACTTAATATTTGAAATAGTAGTTCCACCCCAACTCGTCAATAGAGTTGAGTTGGTTGTATAGAGGGTCAACTTTCCAAGCTCCAACTCTTCAAGTTGTGACAAGTTGATTGAGTTGATAAGGCATTTTAATTAAAGAAAGCATGCCAAAAATTTAAGATGATAGTCATTTTTTCAGGACATTCATAACAATATCTCTTGAAGAGGCAAAAAAAAGCATTGGATGTGATCAACATTTACAGAGTGTAACAAGTTAGTCTCCAACCTTTTTGAAGGGCTTCTGCAATGTTTTTAGTAACTTGATTACAATTAAAAATCCTTTTTCATATAAAAATGGAATCTAACTTGCACTTGCCTCACTTTTTGAGGGTAAAATAGTTAAACCAGTACAAAATAAATAAATAAATAAATAAAATGGATAATTGTGTATTCACATTACATTTTTTGTTAGCTGCCGCTGCACATTTTGATTATAATGAAGGCTCTCAATTTTTGTTTATATTCACACTCATGTCCCCAACTTTTTAGTTACATTTTTGTTCTCAACTTTCTATTAAATGATACATCTATCTTTGATAATAGTTTCTGTCCAAAAAATTTTGTTAGAAGTGTATAAAAAGACATTGTTGTTTCTGGAGTATGAGTTTCTCCTTCTAACCAATCAGACAAAATTATCTTAACATGTCACTCGTATTTTAAATAAGTAAAGAAACAACAAATACAAAAGTTCGACAAATTAATTGTCCTCATTTTAAAGTACACTAACAGAATTTTAAACAAAAATCGTCAATAAACACAAAATATTTTAATTAATTGGAGGGGGCGACACAATTTATCTTTGTCTTGTCTCTTGACCTTAATCCCTCATTTTTGGTCCCTCTATACCCCAATACCAAGTTTTCCTTCTGCCTTAACCATGCTGATATGTTATTTGAGGGAGGGGCAACCCGATGAGGAGGGGCTGGCTTCTTCCCTTTCTATTTGTTGTTTTTATATAAAATAAGGATATAATCATCTTTTCAACAAAATTTCAAGTTTTTAACGATGAAATTAAATACTTTCAATCCCCTAAAGATAACAATGCTAGAGACTGGAAATGAGACCTGTCTTTCAAAAAATAAGGTTTGGACCAACTTGCTGTTGGTTAATGAATTTTAATCATCACAATAGAAAATCAATTTCTCTTTGAAAATTAAAATCATGTAAATAAGGATTTTAGAGATCATGAGATCATTGGATTATAAAATCCTCACACATAGAAAGAAAAGATGATAACTTTTTGAAGGAGCTATTAATGGCCTAGCCAATTGCTTCCTCCCTTAGATCTTCTCCCTTGTTCTCCACTAGGTGTATTTCCTTTTTGGGGAAAATGAAAAGTGGTTAACCCTAATTCTCATATAAAATATGCCAATAAAGTGCATATTTATAATGCCCTATTAGACTTTATTGTAGTAGACCAATTAAGTCGCACACCTTTTATTGGAGTCAAGAGAAGGACCTAACTGGAAGGGACCTAACCGGACTCACATGACCCAAACTCTAATAGATGTTTTCAATTGGGTCAACTCTTGACCAATTGAAATACTTCTATTAATCTTGGCTTATTCTACCAAAAAATCGAGATTGCACTTTTGAGTCGAGTGATAGTTATAGAAGCAAATTATGATCAAATAACAATATTCTTTGATTATCGTTCCACAAGTCAACCCCCATTTGACTGCCAATATGTTGAAACTGATAAAGTGATCGTTTTGCCCTTCAACATGTATTACCCTCTAAGTCCCATTTTCATACGGCAAATTCGTTGTGATCAAATCACAATGTAAAGTCCAACGATCTCATCATCAACCTACTGAGTTCATATTCAATTTGCCTAGGAAAATACCTTAGAGTGACGATCGTCTCATCTCAATGATTAATGAATTCCTCTATTGTAAGTATATGATCTATAATTGTTTCGGCCTGATTCTCAAAGCACTGAGATCGATCTTCTATCTAAGACTTCACTCATTGATACCTCAAAGAACTTGAACTAACAATCAAAGGTACATTACTCACTTAGGATTTAGGCGACCTGTTTGATAATCAAGTAGAGTCTCATTTCAAACGGTTACAAATGAGTCATCTACACGGTCCCGTTCAATATGCATCGAAACACATTATTGTTCATATTTCAAAATCTAGACAAATTTTAATAAGAACAATACAATCTCATCAACATAAAGCGTCCAACTTTATGAACCGATTGTGAACGACATAATTTTTATTACATCACAAATTGTGTCTTACTATACCCGATCCATCGAGTATACAATGTGTGACATCCTATATGATCATGGAACATCAGACAATCACTTCAAATTATAACACTCAAATAAACGAACGTCAATTCATAATGTGATTTTACAGAACACACTACTTGAATAATGGGCTCAAGCTAACACTTGCAACATGAAAGTAGATTGGAGATGAATTTTCCCCCTCAAAAATCCTCAAGCATGACGAATCCTAATCATCAATGTTTGTAGGATAGTCTACAAATTTATTATTACGTATTAAAAATGCCATTCAAACAATAACATTTACAAGAACTTAAACGAGGTATATTCATCATTTTACTGTTTTTAATTGAAAAAATGGATGAAAATGATTATTTTTGCGGCGATATGTGAAAACAATGGTGAAATGCCAAAAAAAGAAAGATATGGATGTTTTACACAATAATATTAAAAGGTGTAGACGTTTTGTGCTAATTACCTTTTTAATAAATTATTTGGACTCATTTGCAAATTTTTTAAAGCTTGGAAGTATAATTGCAATTTATTATTTAATTTTTCTATTTGATTTATTTAAATAGAAGGATATATTTATCATTTTACATTTTTTTACTAAGAAATTAGATAAAAATGACATTTTCCGCAATAAAAGGTAAAAATCTAGTTAAAATACCAAAAAATTAAAGGTGATGACACTTTTCACAATAACATTGAAAGATAAAGACTTTTTGTGCTAATTACTCATATCATAATCTTAACTTTGTCTGCCACAATAAAATAATGGAACCGGTCAACTAAATTTAAGATAGATTTATGAAATCTTTTCACCACTCCTTTTGATTCCTTGTTACACTCAATGGAAAACTAAAAACAACTAAATTTTAAGCTGCTATAAACAATGAAAAAAAATATCGGATTGTTCTGATACAAATTTATTATAATAATAGGCGAGAAAAGATGATTATGAACTCAAGAACAAAATAATTTGGAGAGGATATGATATTTCATTAAAATATGGAGAAAGAATATAATGATTTTGTGTTTATAACTTGTCTAACTTATAATGAGATTAAGCAATCAAACTAAATTTTAGAGAAGAGCCAAATATTTATAGAGAATACATAGGAGACGTCTCAAATAAAGAGGAGACATCTCAAACCTAGAATTAGAGTTGTAAATGGAAAGGAACGCTCAAAAAATGAAAACGGGCTTGGACCGGATGAGCAGCTGCTTGAGCACCAAGTGGGTAGGGTTAGTACCATTCAAGCGCCAATCCAACGCCAAGCAAATGCTAGTTCTCTACACAAAATTTTGACAGCATCGCTCAAGTGATAGCTTAGCGGTTTGCTAGTAGAAATGCGCCCAAAGTTTCTCCCTAATCCATATCTTGACCTCTTCAAATCCAACACAAAATTACAAATTCTATTTGGGCTTTTAAATAAAACTTCAACTAAAATTTGTCAAATAAATTTCGAGTAGGATTCCAAAACAACATTCCGAATTGATTTCTTCTTAAGTTGACTTTAATTAGAATTTTCAAATATCTTCCATATAGAAGTTGAATTGCACCATAATTCTAACAAACTCCATTTTAACATAAATTCCACTACAATGAGGAAACTTCAAATATTCTTAACCTAGAGACAAATTCCACTCAATGAATAAATTTCAACTCTTTAACAAAAACCACAAATGAAATTCTCCATCAAGATTTTTAACTGAAAATATTCTCCAAAACTCTAACACCCAACTAGGATAAAACTCAATAATTGAGTATTAAAAAAATTCCAAGAGCTACCTTGGACACCAAAGTTGCTCGAATGACAAGCAACAAAATTAAACGTAATTAATAATTACCAAACAAGGTTGAAACAAGCTCTATAACAGAATCACCACAACTGAATGCATCAAAAGAAGGATTTTGACTAGAATCAACATCCTTAATAGCATTTAAACCATCTACTAAATCGGCAGCATTATACCCACATGGAGCTTATGATTAAAAATGGGTCTGTTACTAACCATTGAATACAATGGCACCGTTGATAATGATAGCAAATCAGAATTATTTTACTGATCTAAACTGATATGTATTCTTCAAAGAAGACCCCACTCTAATGGTACATAATCCAATTTTAAATCCAAGAGTTCATAAAATTTGTTGATTGATGAGAGATAATGGATAACATTGCAAGTAATATAACAAAAAATGAGCTCTTTTATGAGCCTTCAGGACTCCACCTTCACTTGTGTACTTATACTCTATTGAATAAAGAGTACCTAAGGAGATTAGGTTTCTCTTCAAATTAGGAACATGTCTCATTATGTCAAATGTTCTAATCATTCCATCTAACATCTTTATTCTTACTCGGCCTATAGGGTTGTACATGGTTCGGTTTGGTTTGGTTCTAAAGAGAACCGAACCGGATCTAAAATTTTCAAGTATTTAGTAAGTGGAATCGTCGAGTCCAAATTTAATTATGAAACAATTTGGGTTCGGTTTTCGAGTTCCGTACTATAATTAATTTTTTTAATATTTATAAAACTACATTGGCTCAACTAATGACATATTCAATCTTAGTTTTTATAAAATAATATAGTCCAATCTTCTATATCTGTTGTGTCTCTCTTTACTAAGTTTTTCATAGATTTGATTGTTAAAATCACAGAAGAGGAAGATGGTGAATTCACAATAATTAAGAGAAGCGTAGTCAAACTTCAATTCAATTTATCAAGAACAATAAAATAACAGATTTAGGTAAAATTTAGGTTAATTTGATTAAGTTGGACTTGAACTAGAAATTGGTAATAGAAAAATCAAATTTTTAGGTTTGAGTTAAAATAATTAATTGGCAAATTTATTTATAAAAAAATAAAAAATTTGCCTTATTTAAAATAAATTAATTAAAAAAATTATTGAGATTCAATTCTTATTTACTTTTTTGGTGCTTGTTCTAGAATCGAGAACCGAACCAACCAACTGATTTTCAATTTAGATACTTGTTCGAATATTTAACTTAAAAAGAACCATTCAATTTGGTTCAAATTGGGTCGGGTTCAGTTCGAAAGTTTTGTCCAGCTCTACCGACCAATATCAGCTATCCTATAAGGCATATTATTTTACATTACTACAACACATTTTGAAATTCTTTCATATACTGAAAATAAATCCAATTGGGACACATATGAAAATTACAAGTTGTATCAAGAATCCAATCCTCGTCAAGTTTGGAGTCTTAGTTAGAAATAAGTAAAAGTTCTCCATCACTGTGAGAAGATTCTGCAATAATGGCTTCATCTGGATTATCTACTTGCTTTTCCCAAATTCTTGCAATAAATTTTGAAGTAAAACCTTAATTTTCCCCTTGCACAACAACTATCAAGAACAAGGCTATCTTCATGAACCTTGTAATATGCTTTATCTTCTCATTTGAAAATAGATCTTAGGTTCTCTAATGATAAGAGTATCACGGCTATATAAAATCGTATCTCTAAACAACAAATATGAAGCGGGCAAAAAACATAACAAAATCAATCACATATAAGCGAGCACTACTCGCTTGCTAATCTACATGAAATTCTTGTGTTACAATCTCAAAGCGATATATCATACTTCAAAGTTGATATCCCAAAATCAAAATCTCCCTATAAATAAAACCTTAGCTCTGATATCAATTGTTATAAATAATGAAAAAGATATTGAATTATTTTGGTATCAACTATTGTAATAATACGCGAGAAAAGAAAATGGCACACCACCCTAAAAGTAGAGTTAGAGATGAAAATAGTTGCTCAAAACGTGAAAACGATCAGCTGCTCAAGCGAGCGTTAGCTCTCTGCACAAAATTTTAACAGCATCGCTAGGGTTGTAGGCTAGTGGCCAACTAGCAAAAAATCATCAAATTTCTCCTTGGTCCATATCTTGACCCCTCAAACAAAAATTTCAAACTCTCACTTTCAAATAGAATTTGAACTAAAATTTGTCAAATAGACTTGAAATATGGTTTCAAAATAACATTCCAAATAAAATTCTTCTTAAGTCAACTTCAATTAAAATTTTCAATTTTCTTTTAATAGAATTCGGGTCATACCCTAATTCTAACATAAGCAATCATAACAAACATGTAAATTTAATGAAAAAGAAGCTAGTAAATATGCTAAGTTGTACAAAAATTTCAAATATTTTATCATTTCCATTTCTGATAAGATTCAGAAGTTTGAGAAGAGTTTCTTCTTTTTTTAAATAAAATTTCAAAAACTCAAAGGAAGCTTTTAGAGAACTTTTGATCAAAATATTTGAAAACTTTATATCAAAAATTGCTTTTATTTTGAACTTTTCTTGGGCTTCATCTAAAACTTATCTTAATTATAGGCTTCAACTACAAACTTATATAATTTTATGCTTTAATTCTTATACTTCAATCCAACTAAAGAGTTATTAGAGTTTGAATTCTTATTAATTAGCATTTACATTCGAAATTATTTTATAAGAATAAACAATAATTTTTTGTACAACATGTTTATTGAATATAAGTTAGAGATTTTTATCTCATGCTTATCATATTGTAAATATTCTCATTCCTAAATTAGTTATTTACTGAATATAGCGATGCCTTCCATTGCTGTATAAACGCACGATTGTATGCTTCAATAAATCAATGAGAATAACTTCATTCCATATCAAAGTCTAAAATCTATCATGGTATCAAGCATTAGGTCTCCAAACTCCATACCTTCTTCCTGCCATGGCCGAATTTGCCCCTGCTACGGATGTTTCATCTCCTTACTTCTTGTACTCATCAGATCAACCAAATCAATTTCTTATCGATACACCTCTCAATGGTGATAATTACCCCGCTAAGCGCCGAGCAATCGCCCATACATTGAATGCCAAGAACAAACTGGGCTTCGTTCTTTGCACCATCACACGTCTTGTCAATGACATTGTCGTCGCGCTTCTTTGGAACCATTGCTGTGACATGATAATGTCATGGCTCCTCCACTCAATTGATCATTCTCTTACAGGCAGCCTCCTCTATTGTGATACACTGAACGATCTATGATTGGAACTTGATGTGATTCCGAATAGGCCACAAGCTATACGGAGTTTGAAGTTTAGCAAGGAGAGATCAGTTGCAAATTTGAGCTTACTTAGAGTCAATAAAGGTCGAACTATCACTTGTACGGGATACAACCAAAATGTCGAAGCTTGCAAGCCAAGGACCAAGTCTCATGATGCGATTAAGGCCAAAATAATTCGGATTTGTTTGTATACGCAGCCACCGAAGATGGCGAGTCGAACCACAATGCGGTCACATATTGGAGAACACATGCGACCATATGGTGACATTCAGAGACAAGCAAGCCACAAATCAAACCGCAACCCATAACCCTATGTGGTCATATAGACCAATCCCGGGACCAAGAATTTCCTTTTTCGCAAAATAGTTTATTTTCACTATAATTCTTATTTTTGGTAACTTTTCATATTTTAGGACTTTTAATTACGTTTTAACAGTATTTTAGGGTTAGTATAAATAAGATTTTATTCTTTCATTGTAATTGAATTTTGATTTTGAGAGATTAATTCAAGGGGTTGTTTGCTTCCAATTTCTTTGTTCTTGATTGAATAATTCTTCGAACTTACCAAAATTATTATCTTGTGGTGTTCAAAACTATCGGGTGAGATTCTTGAATCTTGTAATCAAGAGGTCAATATATCAATTGATTATTGGTTGCTTGATTCAATATATCTGGGTCAAATTCAAAACCTTGTTTATTTGGCTTTCTTGGGTTTAGTTTCAATCTAGTTATGGGTTTCATAGCCATCGCTACTACGCGAGTTTGCATCAGAACTAGAAACTCGATTTTAGCAAAGGAACCATACCAAGATTTTTCGCCTCAAAAGTAACTTAGCTAACCTCCAAAATCTCTACAACCTACCAACCAATGTACATGTGGTGCTTCGAAATCCCTCTGTACACTCCAAGAATCTAATCGGGTGTATCAATCTTCATGGGCCTTAACGAGAGGTTCCAATAACTCCATTCACAAATTTTGGCCACTGATCCTCGGTCGCCACTACGCTATTCTCCATTAAGAGGAGACCCAGTGTCTAGTTCAATTGCCGCACCTTGACCAGAGGCCTCAGCCCTAATCGCTTGCTCGCCAACACCATCGCAACCTCCATCTTGCCCACTCCATACTTGGCCTGCCGGAACACAACTTTGTGAAGCATGCGGCAAATCAGGACATCACCGTATCAAATGTTTCAAGGTCATTGGCTATCCGGATTGATGGCCATCCAAGAGCAAACCTGGGACATTCCGTCTCCCATCTTCGGCAATACACCAATTGTCAGCCAACTTCAACGCTCCTATAGTGAGTAGCATTCTCGGCCTCTCCATCGAACAATAAAATCAACTCATGGAGCTTCTCAAACTGTGATCCCTTTCTTTTGCAAGTAACTCCCATTTCTATGCTAATTCTATTTATTAACAATTGTGGGTTATTGATAGTGGAGCAACCCACCTTACTACAAATCAATCCCTCCACAATTCTAACATTGTTAACTTTTTCCATAATTTTTCCACTATTACAAACCTGCCCCCTATTAATCTCAATACTAGTGTTTGCCCTCCTTTGTTTGCCTTCCCACAGGTGCGCATGCCCCCATGTCCAGTATGGGTGATATTTATCTATCCCCTACTCTAACTCTTTCTAATGTTTTATATGTCCCTGATTCTAAATTTAATTTATTATATGTTAGCAAACTAACTCAATCTCTCCACGCGTCTCTTTTTTCCTACCTTTTGCACTTTTCAGGACCTAACCATGAAGAACCTGATTGGTGTGGATGGGGAGCGTAACAGACTATATTACTTCAAGCCTCTTCCCGCAACTGCTATCCAATCATTCGGTCACATCTCTTTTGATACATGGCATCTACATTTGGGTTATCTCTTTTTACATAATGTTCCCCGTTTTATTCCTCGTCCCAAGACTATTGATCATTGTGATACATGTAATCGTGGAAAACATACTCGATTCCCTTTCAAATTAATTGATAATAAGAGTTCGATGTCTTTTGAACATACTTTTTGTGATATTTGGGATGGTTATCATATTGCGTCTTCCTCGGGTGCTCATTATTTTTTAACCATTGTTGATGAATTTACTCGAGTCACATGGTTATACTTAATGCGTTACAAATATGAAACTTTGCCTTATCTTCGTGCATTTTTTTCTATGATTCATACACAATTTAATTCCAAAATTCACCACATACGCACTGATAATGGTCAAGAATTCATTGCTCGAGCCACACAGGATTCCCCTCTCTAAGCAGGGTACTCTTCATGAACGCACTTGTGTAGAAATACCGCAACAAAATGGTGTTGCCGAATGAAAACATCGTCATATTCTAAATGTGGCTCGATGTTTTCATTTTCAAGCTCATCTACCTCTTACTGATTTGGGAGAGTGCGTCCTTACCACTACATACCTCATCAATCGCACACCATCCTCTTCTCTACAAAATTCACCACATACGCACTGATAATGGTCAAGAATTCATTGCTCGAGCCACACAGGATTCCCCTCTCTAAGCAGGGTACTCTTCATGAACGCACTTGTGTAGAAATACCGCAACAAAATGGTGTTGCCGAATGAAAACATCGTCATATTCTAAATGTGGCTCGATGTTTTCATTTTCAAGCTCATCTACCTCTTACTGATTTGGGAGAGTGCGTCCTTACCACTACATACCTCATCAATCGCACACCATCCTCTTCTCTACAAGATATATCCCCTTTTGAGTGCCTTTATCATACAACACCTTGCTATGATCACTTATGCGTATTTGGTTGTCTTTGTTATGCACACACTACCTCTGCCCACCGAAATAAATTCCAACCTCGTGCTTGCCCTTGTATTTTTCTAGGATACCCTTCGACTCATAGTGCATATCGGGTTTACGATCTCGCAACTAAGAAATTCATCATCTCTAGGGACGTTACTTTTATTGAACATGTTTTTCCTTTCCAACTATTGCCTCAATCCTCTTCTTCACCCCTTCTCTTATCCCTCCCTATTCCCGACTCTCCTACTTCATCAACACCAATATCTACTCCATCTAATCCTAATCATTCTCTCCCTGTTGCCCTTCTAGTTCCTCCCCCTACTCGACTTCGCAGACTATACAATGTCCTTCCCATCTTGTTGACTACATCTGCCCTACGCTACCATCGACTTCATCCGTTACACCCTCTACTGCTCCTGTCACATCTTCAAGTGCAATTTATCCTTTATCTCGCTTCGTCTCATATCATAACTTCTCCCCTGTTCATTTTGCCTCTCTATCTACTTTACCATAATCTCCTGACCCTACTCAGTATTCTCAAGCTATCAAGCATTCCCATTGGCATGATGCTATGCAGAATGAAATTTGAGCCCTTGAGTCTCTTCACACTTGGCTTCTTACATCACTTCCTTGAGGTAAGAAACCTATTGGTTGTAAGTGGGTGTTCAAAACCAAGCTCCATGCGGATAGTTCCATTGAGCGATATAAGGCTCGATTAATGGCCAAGGGCTACACTTAATTGAAGACCTTGATTATCATGACACTTCTGCACATGTGGCCAAACTTCATTGTTTGTTGTGTATTAGTTATTGCAGCAGCCCGTAATTGGCATCTCCATTAATTAAATGTTAATAATGCATTCCTTCATGGCAATTTAGTAGAGGAGGTATACATGACGCTTTTTCCAGTTTATGGTCGAAAATGGGAGACTCGTGTCTGTCGTTTACTTAAATCTCTTTATGATCTTAAGTAGGCATCACGTACCTGGTACTCGAAGCTCTCTTCTGTATTGTTATACATCTAATGGGCTCGCAAAGTCTACAGTTGACCATTTTTACTCGAACGGTTGGCTCGTCTTTTACTGTGGTCCTTGTTTATATTGATGATACTCTGATTGTAGGTAATGATCTCTCTGTCATTACTGTCCTCAAAGCATTTCTTGATAACTGCTTTAAAATCAAGGATTTGGGTACCATGAAATACTTTCTTGGCCTTGAAGTTGCTCGCTCACCCCTTGGAAATTTTTTCAATCTGCGAAAGTATACATTAGATATTCTTTCAGACTCTGGCAATTTGGGTTCATGGCCTACCTCTTTTCCTATGGACTAGAATTTGAAACTCAACCTTACTGATGGGATTTTACTCTATGGTCCTAGTGTATAAAGGTGATTAGTGGGTCGACTATTGTATCTCACTATTACTCGTCGAGACATCTCATTCTCCGTGAACATGTTGAGCTAATTCATGCAAAGCCCATAGGATTCACATTACCATACTGCACTCTATGTTCTACGGTACTTAAAGGGTTCTCCATGCCATGGGATTTTGTTCTCTAGGGAATGTGATTTTCGTCTTTCCACTTACTCTGATTCTGATTGGGCCGGTTGTCCTATTACTTGTTGCTCTACTAGTGGCTTTTTCATCACACTTGGCACCAGTCCTATCTCTTGGCACAAAAAGAAACAATTCGTTGGTTCTCTCTCCTCAGCTGAGGCTGAGTACCATGCCATGGCCTTGACCCCATGTGAAGTTGTCTAGCTCAAGTCTCTTCTACGCGACCTCACTGTCATGCACTCGCAATGTGTTTTACTCTTTTGTGAGATGTGATTTCTCTACACATCACTCACAATACGGCTTCATGTTTTCACATTGAAATTGATTGCCATTACATTTGAGAAAAATACCTAGCTGGTCTTATTCTTCCTACTTGCATCTCTTCCAAGCTTCAGTGGAATGATGTTTTCACTAAGGCTCTCGGAGAGGATCTTTTTCATCATTTAATTCACAAGTTGGGCATTACGGACCTTCACGCTCCAACTTGAAGGGGAATATTGAGTATAATTTAGAGATTTTCATCCCATGCTCATCATATTGCAAATATTCTCATTCCTAGATTAGTTATTTGTCAAATATAGAGATGTCTTCCATTGCTATATACACACACGATTGTATGCTTCAATAAATCAATGAGAATAACTTCATTCCATATCAAAGTCTAAAATCTATCATCATAGCGTTTTGTATCCTACTTCTTTCAGAAATAGTATTTCCGTGTATTTTGTTTCCCATTTCTATGGGATGGAAGACACATTCTATGTATTATATATGTACTTTTAATTAAGCTGAAAGCTGGAAATTTGTAGATAGGTAACTAATGCAATTAAACACCCATTAATTCTACAAATATTTATCATACAGATGATTGCAAAACTGGAGCAAATGTGGCAAAAACTCAACTCCAGGCTGCTATTGAATATGCAGCCGATTTAGAGCTTGGACGCGGTCAACCACTGGTAAATTTTCTTGGCAGATTGATTTTCAAACACGTGTATCTGTGTGTATGTATATTTTTGAATATTACCAGATGATATGAGTTTCCATTGTCTTTGTAATGGCTTAGGTTTGTGCAAAGTATCCCCATGCTGAGCAGTGCTATGGAGTATACTCAACCTATAGTCCTAAAGTTGCGGTTCGTCTATTTTTTATCAGCAACATAAATTAACAATAGATGTCTTAGAAAAGCGAGCCTAATGTGTAATATAGATGTAGTTGTGCATTGTATGAAGTGACGAAAAAGAATTCAAGTAACTAATTTGATTGTGAATGATTTTTAGGGACGTATAATGTTACCAATGAATCTTAGCACGGATAATGGAGGGCCAATATTTGTAAATGTCAAGCAGTACCACAGAATTTTAAGGCGCAGAGAGTCGCGTGCAAAGGCAGAGCTGCAGAATAAAGTGCTAAAACTCCGCAAGGTCAAATTTCTTCGCGTCTCATTTAAAGTTTAAACTCAATCTATTAGAGAAGGAATTTCACTTCAAGAAGAAGTAACTTAACCTTCTGGTTATAATTGCATATGAGTTACGAAACTGTTCAATTTTTCATTAAATTGTCACTTGACAATCCTAAACAAGTCATATAAATTTTCTCAAACTTTTTTGTATTTTTCAGCCATATCTGCACCTGTCCCGGCATCTCCACGCCCTGCGCCGCCCAAGAGGCTGTGGCGGCCGCTTCCTTAACACCAGAAATTCTGATGGTAGCAAGGACAAGACTGTAACCAAAATGACTGAACAAGAAAAAGTATTATTTTATGAGCAGCCCACTGGATCCCAGATTTCTGAAATACTGCAATCTGGAGGAGAAAATTCAAGCTCAAATGGCGGCAGATTAAACAGTCCAGGTTCTTCAGAGGAGACCAGCCGGATATTCGGGATTGGTCTCCAATCCTTTCATCTCCACCCTCGCTTTCGGCCCTTCTCTGATCATGTGGCAAATCATGGACGTGGGACTTTCATGGCTGGTGATTGGATTGCTGCAGCAGATAACTGCTGCACCCATAAGGTTTGAAGATAGGGAGGGGTGGGGTGGAGGAAGTCCGGTTTTTGGCACCGCACCCCACATTGCAACCAAATGTTTTGGTTGCCCCTGGCAAATCATCCTTGGCTAAAAAAATATGTTAATCTATGTATGTTTGGCGTTCATGCTTAAAAACAGCTTTTTTAGATACACGTGGTGGAGAATAACAGTTAAAGAGCCGCGGTGCCAAACATTCATCCTTAAGATTGCAAGTGGAAACTAGTATGAATAGTGTGTGTGTGTGTGTGTTTTATTCTCGACAGCAGAAGCTGGAAAGCCACAGGGCCAAACTTCCAAGATTCACATGGCAGTGCCTACAGCAAAGATAGTGTGTGTTTTGGTATCTGAACAAAATAAAGAAAATCTGGACTTCTTGTCAGTGTGTATTATATATTTCCAGTTATTCATGTATCTTCAAGAATTTTATGAACTTTATGTTCAAGCCTTCATTTAAGTTAATTCTTAGTAGAAACTTGTGATTAAATTACACTTGCAACATAACTTACAATAATGTGCAATTCTTGATCAAAATTTCAATATATAGTTGCTTTCCAAAATATTTTATATAATATAAAAAATAAAGGACATAAACGTGTCCGAACTAGAAACTTCAATACACAGAAAACTTTTGCATAGAAAAATTAGGATAGCTACTACGCAACAAAGTAAATTTTATGGTCAATGGAGCAAGAATTGATTTGTTTAATGAGATAGTCATCTAGATTTAAGATGAAAGGAAGGTACTTAATAATATAATTCTACCTCTAATTTTTAGGATCTATAGTAAAAGAGATATTTAACATTTATTTGAATCAAAATCCCAATTCCAATAACAATTCTCAGCAAAGTTATAAGATACTTGTAAAATTTTACCTTCAATTTTGGTGATTTGGTTGAAGAAAATTGAACATAGAATTTTTTTTTTTTTTTTTTTTTAATTTTTTGTAACAATTATGAAATAGACAATTGGTTTAGTTGGATCCTAGTTAAAATTTAATTGTTTTGACTATTACAATTGAGAACTGGATAGTTCTAATTTGGTCTTAGTTGTGACTACAAAATCAAATTTTAATTTGAATTCATAATTATTATTTTACCATTTCTCAAATAAATTAACTATGAAATCAATTAATACGAGTTATAAATTCATGAATTAATATGTACTAAAATCAATCGAAACTTTTACACGAGGTAGAGCATAAACTTTGTACAACATTATTTACGTATTTTGCCATTTTTATTTTTTAACAATAATTATAAGATGCACTGAATAGGGATGGACCAAAATTAATGCCCAACTTCATTTCATTCAATCGTAAAATTCTCATTGCTACGTGATTCACTCAATTTTCATCGGACCAAATGGGAAACCTCAGTGAAAGCACATCATTCCAAAAAGAAAGAAACATTTGTCTCCTAAGCAAGCGAACTGAAGTACCCATAAAGGATAGGTTTTAAGGCATGATCGAACTTATTTATGCAGAATTCCATGCTATCGCCACCGTGAGTTATAAATATCCTAAAATATACTTTAAATGAATTAGTTCTTAAACATCGTATCATTATAAGTTAAGATAATTTTGTCCCTGTTTGATTTATATAAAAATAAGAATTTTAGTAGATTTTAATAAAAATTGATAAAATATGTGATCAAAATTTAATATTAATTTTGACTTAAATTTTAATTCAATTTTGTAGTTGAACAAAGAAGGGCTTTGGTTTACACTGTTAATAACGTTAAGGCAACACAACACGCGTTTAGTTGCACTCACGACTAGACCTTATCCTCCCGCTTCCTATCTTCGTAGATTACCGTCACCACGTATGTATACCCCCACGCCGAAACGCCACCGGCTCCACCGTGCACCCCACCCCGCCTTTCTCTCTCTCTCTAATATTTCCACCAAAATCTGCTTCCCAATTTTCATTATTTTCTTTTGATTACAAGAAACAAAAAGAATGTCAGCTGCTTCTGTTACACTTTCAGTGGCAGCCACTGCCACCACCATTTCCAATCCCTCAAACTCAATTCACCATTTCTCTCTCACCGCCACTCATTTCTTTCCCTTTAAATCAAAACCCATAAAGTCTCCAAACCTCAAATCCCATTACAATCTAAATTCCCCACCTTTTTCCCACTCTGTGTTATTCTGTGCTTCGGCTGCATTTGACAGCGTCGAAATCACTCAAGAAGAGACTCAAGAAATAGTACCAGAACAAGAAGTTGTTGAAAAGGGTGAAGACGATGAGGGAGTGGAATCACAGTCAGCTGAAGCTGGTAGATTGTACGTGGGCAATTTGCCATTTTCAATGACGTCTTCCCAGTTATCAGAAATTTTTGCAGAAGCTGGTCGTATTGTTTCCGTGGAGGTCAGCTTTTCGCATTTTCTTGATTCTTAATTGACGAGTAGTTGATTATTGGTTAATTGATACTGGTACCAATTCGTGCGTCATGTCTTCTTATAGTCCATGTGCGTCCTTTAGATAATTCATTCTATCAAAGAAAACCTTCTAGAATACTTAGGCGATTTACTTATCCCTAGCAGCATTCCACCTTAAGTGAAGAATTTCTCACTTAAGAGCCAATGAAGAACATTTGCTTTTCACTTCCAAATTTGACATCTTATCTGATTGTTCTCACTCGGCTTAGAGAAAAAAAGAGTTGGTTTCATAAACAGGTGATTCCACTGTAAACAATAAAAATTATTGTATTTCTTTGTTGTTTCTGTCTCAATTATATAGTTCATTGTTCAATACATTGATGTTTCTTTGGTGTTTGTTCGCCTTGTGTGTATTACGTGACCAAATTTTAACAGGAGCATTATGAAATTTAAACTACAATTCACAGAGTTGTATTATTAGAAGAGAAGATGAAGAGTTGTCGAAGTTGAACTGATAATATTGGTGGAATTGTTCTACCGAAGATAATAAGAAAAGAAAAGATTAAGATATTGCCATTCATCCTTGTGTTTGCTGGTTTCAATATGTATAGATGGAATTTTAATCGACTTTCTGCAGTTACTATTTAAATATTATTGTGCTTGAGAAATGGGATTTTTAGTTATATGTAATTTGGAAATGAGATATTGCGGTGAAACTGGATTTGTTCTTTATCTGTTTCTTTTTCTTTTCTTTCTAAAATTGGAATTGAAATAGTTATGAGATCATGCTGATTTTTTCCTTTCATAGATTGTCTATGACCGAGTTACAGATAGGAGCCGGGGATTTGCATTTGTTACAATGGGCAGTGCTGAGGAAGCAAAAGAGGCAATTCGGTTGTTTGATGGATCTGTAAGTGTCTTTTCTTAGTCATACTGATACTGTGCTCGCTTGTGATGACACAAATAATGTGTTTTCTATAGCTTAGTTGGAATATTTCTTTGAGTTATTCTTGAACTCACGGGGCCTTCCTTTATATAGTTTAAATTTAGTTTTATACTGATTATTAATTTTTTTTGTTGAAATCTTTTAAATATGAGTACGTATTTTTTATTTAATAATAACTTTGAGTTAAGGATGTATAATATATCTGATAAAAGAAAAATGAATATATCCGAGAAGTGTCGATATTTGACACGTGACTGATACAGACACGTCACCCTTGTTGAAGTCTCCTTGCAACAGAGTAAGTTAACATAGTGGCTTTCAGAATTGAAGTCAGGGCTGGCATTTCTGTGAGTGTTAATGTGGTTTCTGACCTTTGTTTAATAGATGCCAATCCCGAAAATGAAATAATTGCTTTCTTTTTTCCTCGCTTCTACCCAAAAATAATCAGTTTATATGTTTTCGGATTGCGACTTACAATTATGCTTTCAACTGCTCTGTCAAAAGCAAATTGGAGGACGAACTGCTAAGGTGAACTTCCCTGAGGTGCCTAGGGGAGGTGAAAGGGAAGTAATGGCTCCAAAGATAAGAAGCAGCTATCAAGGTTTTGTAGATAGCCCCCATAAGATATATGCCGGGAACCTCAGCTGGAACCTCACGTCTCAAGGCCTAAGAGAAGCTTTTGCAGATCAGCCAGGATTCCTGAGTGCTAAGGTAATCTATGACCGGGACTCCGGAAGATCTCGAGGTTTTGGGTTTATAAGTTTTGCATCAGCTGAAGAAGTAGAATCTGCACTAAATGCCATGAATGGAGTGGTATGTTTGACTTAAAAATTGTAATTAATTTTCCATGACCTTCTGTGCTTATCCTTGTTGATACCTCTACTTTTCTATGCAATGCAATTAGGAGCTTGAAGGCCGGCCACTAAGGTTAAACTTGGCGGAGCAGAGAGCACCTGTATCTCCTGCTTTCAACTGCTCTGTCAAAAGCAAATTGGAGGACGAACTGCTAAGGTGAACTTCCCTGAGGTGCCTAGGGGAGGTGAAAGGGAAGTAATGGCTCCAAAGATAAGAAGCAGCTATCAAGGTTTTGTAGATAGCCCCCATAAGATATATGCCGGGAACCTCAGCTGGAACCTCACGTCTCAAGGCCTAAGAGAAGCTTTTGCAGATCAGCCAGGATTCCTGAGTGCTAAGGTAATCTATGACCGGGACTCCGGAAGATCTC
The DNA here is from genome assembly GCF_002742605.1 of Olea europaea var. sylvestris. Taxonomy (NCBI): domain Eukaryota; kingdom Viridiplantae; phylum Streptophyta; class Magnoliopsida; order Lamiales; family Oleaceae; genus Olea; species Olea europaea. The sequence continues at coordinate 2,749,662 of NC_036253.1, read as the reverse complement.
GAGGTTTTGGGTTTATAAGTTTTGCATCAGCTGAAGAAGTAGAATCTGCACTAAATGCCATGAATGGAGTGGTATGTTTGACTTAAAAATTGTAATTAATTTTCCATGACCTTATGTGCTTATCCTTGTTGATACCTCTACTTTTCTATGCAATGCAATTAGGAGCTTGAAGGCCGGCCACTAAGGTTAAACTTGGCGGAGCAGAGAACCCCTGTATCTCCTCCGGAGGCTATTCGTAGTATTTCAGATAATGATCTGGAGAACAGTGAGATTCTTTCAAGTTTTAGTCCTTGAGGTACATTTTTGGTACGCCGCACTGGAATGGACATGGCTTGATAGTATAATGAACAAGAGTTTAGCTTATTTTCTTTATCAAAATAATCAAGTTCCATCTAATACTTGTTACTTAACGTACCAGAGGAGTTCAAAGAAATCTGGAATTTTTCATATCGGCCAGAGGATAGCGGAGAGCAGAATGCATGCAAAACTAATGTCAGATTTTGTTATCAGTGCATGCCTTGGGTTTTATTGTATTTATAGTATTATTTGCTTGATTTAATCCTTCTACAGAAAAATACTTCACAGAATTGCACCAAATGCGGGTGTGTCAGCATCTGGTTTGACCTGCTTTTTTTTTTTGGGCCATTATCCAACATATTGCTACCAAGTGTCTTCTGTATAAATTCTAAAAGCCAAATTCTATACGTGTAGAACTACTGTATTTCTTTACTCTTCTAACATGTTATATTGAGATCGTGTCGTTCTTAAGAAATGAAGTTTCTTTGAATCTACGCAAAATATATCCAAACCACCTAAATTGTTCTTTTCGTAGTTTATGCTTAAATGATGCCCCGTACCCGTGTTAGTGTATGCACTTCAACTGTTAAAGAACAAGAGAATAAATTAACACGGACAAAAATATATAAAAATATTTATTGCCAAAAACTAGACATTATTAGTCTTCAAGAAGAAATCATGGAATTTCATTAAAAGTACACAAGATTCTTATAAAAATCAATCCTTCTTTACAGTATCATCCACTTAAAGAAACTTATTTTTAGTGTCACAAAGATGCTCAGAGAAGTTCAGTCGATCCTTGACCAGCAGATACGATTAAAAATGTACCACAGCACAACTGCTATTTTTATATTCGATGGAGAGGAAATGGAATTCAAATGGTGTCGTTACCACCAGCAAGAAGCGCATCTGCTGCGGAGTCCAAATCGTGTGGAAAGAAAACCCTGTACAATATGCACTCTTTTAGAAAACTGGAGCACACAGAAGTCCAGAGGAACCATATATGCTTTCACACAGCATGCCAAATTAATACTTCGAGGGATTTTTTTTCTTTCCCATGGTGGTTCTTAAGAACGCCATATATCCAAGATAAATCCAGATCAAGAAAACGCATTTCCATTAATTAGCAGCTAACGCAATTTAAAGAATGAGAAAAGATATCGATGAACAGTTACCTGCATGTATTGTGATATATCATCTTGCTCAGTTGATCTACGTCAGCAATGCCTTTACAGCCAGCTACCACCTCAAGTACTTGCCTGGAGATTATCGCCGTGATGTGTAAGAAAGAGTAAATTTCAATATAAATCTATGATAAACACGAAATTAGATTGTCTATACTGTAGGCGAGTTAAATTTCATGAGTCAGAAAATATACGAATATTGTTTGATATGCTTAGCTTAGTCAATTTACAGATACCGACGATACAAATCTTTCCATGAGAATAATGATGAAGTATATCGTATGATATTACTCCCACCATTCCTCAAGATTGTACCCTTCAACATTTAACGGAAACTAAGAAAAATATAATAAGTGCTTCATCGTTTGTCCCGTCTTCCCATTTCATCATTTGTATAGTCAAGAAAAGAATGACAGCAAGCAAATATGAGTTGCTCGGATTATTATAACTTGCTCCAGCTTTCCTGGTAAGATAGACATGTTCACCAGTATGCTGTCGTGTTGGCAACTCATTTACAAATCATTATTTCCAGAAAAATGACGATACCAATATGCACCGATACCTACACACACTATAAAGTTCTTACACAATATCAACATATAGTTGATAAAAATCCATCATATCATGTGTTGCCAATTGCATGGGCAATCGCTAAGGAAGGAGCAGGAGCGTAATTCACTATCATATGTCTACTATGGTAAGCTGAGAAAAGTCTAAAAACTACAAAACTAGTATATAGAAGAAGAATTCTACTTGCAGGAATGGTTATTCTTAGAAAACAGAAATTATGCTCAATATGTTATATGGACATAACTGATATCATCTAACTCAGCAAGATTTTATGCATAAAAATTCAGATAAAATTAATTTGAGTACATTGAAAGCACTAAATTAAATGATGGTGTCGATCGAATCTATTGAAAAGAAAAATGTTTTTAAAAATTTGAATCTATTAATCTACGCATCCAACTGTTTGTTATGGATCTAAGAGTTCTCTCAATAGAACATACGCCTCCTAATACACTTCCTTCTCATTTTTTTCACGAATAGTTTTGGTAGGACGGTTCTATATGCCTACGTGGTACACCCACCTTACACATGGTCATTTGTATCATAATTAATTCCTTCCTCTTTCTTTCTCCTACATTTTTTCAGAACACACACTCCAATGATGAATAAGTCCTTCAAATTCAATTCTTAATCTCTTTATCTCCCTAACATTTTACTAGAGGTAGTGTTTAGTTTTCTAATGACTAAAATTAATTCATTATGCCTCTGTTTGGTGTAGATTGAAATCTACTAAAAATCACAAGTCAAAATCAAAAATTAAATTTAACCACACATTTCATGGCAAAACTTTTCAACCACAAATTTTATCAACTTTTATCAAAATCTACTAAAAATCTGATTATCCACACCAAACATAGGCTATATATTGCACATGACATTTTAGATTATTATTAATCGATGATTGAAAACTCTCTCTCTCTCAAAATGATTTATACTTTTTCACAAAAAATCCATGCATGCATGTCTGGGACTTGATCATATTTTCTTTTCAGAATCATTTGCTTATTTCATTAAAATTTAATCCAACGATTATATAATAGGGTAAAGATATACTTCATTAACTCAATTTACGAAAATTCAAAAGATGTTGAGACTAGGAATAAGACAATATTAGCAGCTAAAATAATAGTAAAATAAGAGCAATATTTATAGCTTCTTTAAGTCGGTCAGTCTATCCACATTTAGTTACGTTCAAAAGGAAGCAAAAATTACTTTTCACATTATCTCATGTCAAATATAATCATAAAAGTTACTATTTTATGAACACAGTTACATTTATGAAAAGTAAGCTCTTATTTGAGCCCTATTCTCAAAAAACTCATTTCTACCCAAACTCATTTTCAACCACAAATTCTCGTAAAGTAATTTTGCAACCCAAAACTTTTCCTTACATTTCAACCATACATTCCCTAAAAAATCATTATTACAAAACTCATTCTCTAATTTTTTTTTTTTTAAATAACTAAATTTTAAGTTCGACCAAACGTCTTAACATGATGTAGTAGATTCCTACTACAATTAATAAATTTCTACTATTCCTACTACAATTATGTTTTATCTTTTCTAAGAATTTATCTTTTCCATTATGCTTATCAGTTTAGTTTTTATATAGTTATGATAGAACTTTTTATCTTTTATTTAACTAGGATTATAGTTTTAATTAGTTTCAATTTCCTAATACTATTAGAAGTAGGGAATAATTTTGTTTATAAATATAGGAGCATTGTATACTTTTCAACAACAATCAATTATTATTCAAAATATACATGACATGATTGTTCAAATATCATTTTTATTCATTACATAATTCTTATTACAAGAATTTTATTATCGTTTCCGCACCAAAATTGGTATCAGAGCAAAGAAATTGCTTAAATCTGATGGCTAAAGATGGTCCTTGTGGCAGTCGAATCGCCAACGATGGACGGAGGCTCGACAAACCCGAACAACAAATTGAGAGGATCGACGAAACCTTTCACAACATCACGCAAATGCTATCTACGTTAAGTCTTGAAAGGAATCATGAGCCCATGAGAAAACAAATTGACAAGAATTTGCAGACTTTAACTGCTATGAATATTAATTGTTTCAACAAGAATACAACACGGCAACATGTGGCTAGAGAATTTCCTCGAGTCCCGGCCAAGTTTGAAAACACACAAGTTATCAAAGATTCTTTCTCCAATAAAACTCGAGGACGAGTTTTTTTCAAGCGGAGGGGATTGTTATAGTACATTCCTACTACAATTAATAATTTCCTAATATTCCTACTACAATTATGTTTTATCTTTTCGAAGAGTTTATCTTTTCAATTATGTTTATCTTTTTAGTTTTCTTGTATAGTTATATCTTTTATTTAATTAGGATTATAATTTTAATTAGTTTCAATTTCCTTATACTATTAGAAGTAGGGAATAATTTTGTCTATAAATATAAGAGCATTTTTCACTTTTTAACAACAATCAATTATTATTCATGATATACATGACATGATTGTTCAAATATCGTTTTTATTTATTACATAAGCGATAATAAAACTATAATCCTAATTAAATAAAAGGTAAAAAGTTCTATCATAACTATACAAAAAAATAAATAAATAAACATAAAGATAAACATAATTGAAAAGATAAATTCTTCGAAAAGATAAAATATAATTGTAGTAGGAATAGTAAGAAATTATTAATTGTAGTAGGAATGTACTACATCATAACGAGTCTAGAAAACTTGGTTAAAAAAAGATTTAGGAGTTTTCTGATTAAAAAAAAAAAAAAAAACAAGGATTAAAAATAAAATATGGTGAAAAGTAAGATAGAGAAATATAGTAAAAATGAAATCCAACACAAAAGACAGGTAGTGCAATTTGAGTGGGTGGTTTAGAAGAAAGTAAGAAAGATAAACAAAGAAAAAATTAATTAATTATGACAAATGACCATGTTTCATCATAAGAGTAGGGTACCAGAGAGGTATATAGGACAAACTTTTATCCATTTTCCACACAGATGAAGAAGCTAGGCTTAATATTGTAGAATTTGTAAAGTTCTAGTTTTCTGGAACCAAAACTGTAATGTTACTAAACATACCACTGCAGTTCATAGGGAAACTAGAAGTAGTAATTATGCAAATATCAAAAATGAAATTGGCTGGTAATAGGAACTTGCAAACATAAAGACTCAAATGTCACAATGCATAGCATTTAGGCAATTATTCAACTTAATTCCTAAAAACAAGAGTCCTCAAAATGGACATTTATAGGATAAAATATGTACATAACAAATATTTATGTTGTAATATGCATGTTTTGCCACTCACCGTACTAAACATGGTTCATTGCGACCTTTGACAGTGGAATCTGGATCATACTTATCTTTTTTTTTAGAAGGCCACAAGGATTTCACGTAACTAATCCCAGCATGTGTGTTCTTGATTTCACAGTACGGCGAATCTGTTTCAATCATCATTCTTTCAACAGGAATCCCCTTTACAACATCCAAATTCTCAGCAGTCTTGAGAGAGCAGCCATTTACGCCTGCATAGGAACGAGGACACAGAAAAATGGGGATTACAGGATAAAAGAAATCATCAAGAACCAAATGAGTTGATAAAATATTTACAGTGGAACAGCTTTAAAAATCAAGAAGTATGAGAAGAAGTGCATTAACCTATAAAAAGATTATTGAATGAAAGTAGTTTATCACGATCTTCAGCACTGCCAGTAAAAGAGTGTGCAACCCCAGAGCAGAACCTGCTGGCAAGGAAAAAAATGTGATAAAATCTGCAGATCCCAACATGGCAGTGGAAAAGAAAAAAACATACTAATAAGTTATAAACAATTCTGAAAACTGGTCAACGGGCCAGCGGGCTTTAACCAAAAATCGGGTCACTTGCATTCCTCTAACATTATCCTACCCAGCCCAGACAAGGATCCAGGTCGCCGGGCGAGTTTTAATAACATTGCGTGTGAAGACGTATAACACATCATGGATAGCAAACATCTTATGGAAATTTTAAAGGAGGAATTATAGTAAATTTTGTCCACATAATCACTGAGAAATGTATGCCTCCTAGTAGGGTGTAATAAAGCATGAAACTCTCGCTAACACAGCGAAATATATCATTCTTTTGCTGCAGGAGCACCACTTCAACATTCTGCCAATATTGAGGAGACAGGTGACATACTTAACTATCTATCAAGCATAAATGGAACTCATTGTCATCACACATAGACAGACAATGAGGTCCATTATAGGGTGGCAAGAGGAACAACTAAGTAACTGCATCAGCCAAACAAGATTAGCATCATTGGTTAAGTCCACACTTTACCTATGATTATTTTGCTCAAGAATGTGACAAAAATCCTCGGCAGCTGCTCGCATGTGGAGAAACATTGGCAGCTTCATGGCCCATGCTAATTCAAACTGCTTCTCAAAGTACCTAATTTTTCACAACATAAAATAGAATTAAGGAAATGAAACAGAATGTCCAGAAAAAGATGTTCAGAAAAGGAAATAAAGAATCAAAATTTCTCAAGAAAACTCCTAGACTTCTTTCATCCAAGGAAAAAAATGCAAAGTAAAAGCAGGAGAAGAAAGTAAAAGAATGATACTTGAAGCAAACACATACTTCTTTTGTATCTCAGACGGGCAAAAGGAAAGCCTGTCATAATCCAATCCACATTCGCCAATTGCCACCACCTTGCTTGAAATTATTTTTCCGTGTTAAGACAAATGACAAATAAACCCAATCAACATGATAGGAAATTTGACTTGTATGCCAAGAAGAATACACATAAAACTAGCAACTGATACAGCAAGGAGTTTATATCCACAAGGTATCTCCAAAGAAAATATGTGATGTGGTATTTCTATGGACGATATTAACTTCTACGCCATTAAATTTAATTTTATCTATGTATTAGCCCAGTGCGAAAAAAAGAAAAATAAAAATAAACATCTATGTATTAGCCCAGTGTGGAAAAAAAATAAAACCTTGTCCTCCCCTGGCTCTGCCTAATATCTATATGCTCATGTGTGCATGCAAACCCACATACACAAGAACACCTATGCAAAAACATGCAGGTGTGTGGGTGTGGGTTTATGTGCATGTATGAAGGAATGATGCACGAGGAACTGAATTAACAATATTCTCAGTTATTAGGGCATATCTTGCAAGGAAGAGTAAAATTTTAACAGTTGTTCTAGTGGGTTTATATCTTGGACAAACTTGTTTGCACCAGTTGCCAGGTATGGAAGGTATTTCAGGTTTCCATAATACTACTACAAAAGGTAATAAATTAAAATATATTTTTTAACACAATAAAGCATACCTTGCCTTTCTCAACTCCGGCTTTAGCCAATGATATAAGAGCCTCAAAATGTTTCTCCGGATCACCACTGTCATCAAATTCCTGATTAAGAGAACAAGAATCAACTATCACAACACCTCCAGGATAAGTATCTCAGGGTTATGTATATAGCAAAACTTGGGCTGGCAATGAACATATTATATTGAGAATAAAAATCTCACTTTGCATCTTGTTGGGTGTACACCAACCGTACAGAAAAGTCTTGCTGCCATAATTAATTGAATCCATGATTAGAGATATCATACAAAAGAGAAGGAAAAAGCTGAAAACAAAAACAGAAGGTAAAACTAAACATATAGTGTAGAATGGTATCGGTGGAGAGACCATCAGTTTCTGCAATAGCAAGAGCTTCCTTTGATTCCTCAAGGGAGCCACCAGTCACCTGGAACAATGAACTTGACCCAAATTACAAATTTTCAGAGAAACAACAGATGGAGTTAAAATGAAAGCCACTTATTATACAGCTTAAAGTTTTGGATTACAGCTCAAATTCATATTATACCATTACCAGATCAAGTTAATTATTAATAGCTCAAGGACCAAAACTGCTTATAAGGTTCAACACAGAATAGAATTAACTGTGCAGCTTTAGTAAAGATAAAAGATTGAGTTTTCAAATTTGTTTCACTTCCCAAATTTACAAAGGGGAACCATAAATAAACAAGATGGAAATGAAGCAATAATTTTTTTATTTTTTTTCCATCTCGTGACCTTATTTCCATTGGATACTCTATATTTTAAGTTTAAACTGCCATTGTTCCTTCATTATAAAATGCTTAATTGATATTTGCGCTTCAGCGTTGGTTATAGTGAAACTTCACAAAATAAGAGAGTATCAATTTTTTTAACCATTACTTCTACATTTCTGAAAAAAGAGGTTTCAAATTTAAAAATAGCGAATAACCAAAAAGACTTAACTTGTAATAGTTTCAATAGTTCCCTTCTTTAAGCAGCAACATAGAACTTCTATATAAAGAAAAGCAACAATAATATATGGGAAAAGAATATCGAAAGCAACATAATAATCAACAACAAACTAAGCCTTATTTCCATCAAATATGGGATCAACCTCATGAGTCTTTCTTCGCCATTGCATTCTACTCGTTCTTAAATCAATTGGGAGCTCTAAAACAATTAAATCCTTAGCAACTGTGGCAGCCCACATTAATTTTGGTCTACCCCTCCCTCGCTTACCAAAAATTTCCATTTGTTCCAAGATCAACTGGAGATCTAAAACAATCAAATCCTTATAAACTGCCAGTGGCCATGTTAATTTTGGTCTTCCTCTACCCTCATTTTACCGAAATTGTGGCACTCTTATAAAACAAGATAAATAATCAGGAAAAAAAACAATAAAGTTCACAAATTTTTTGCTGAAAAGTCTACGGAGAGAAGAATTTACGATAATTCGATCTACACCAGCACTCCAAGCCCTGCTAAGCACCGCTGGAATATCAGCTACATGATATTGCTTCCCATTGTATATTCCTCTAAACATACTATCTGCATTTATTCCGTATTATACATTTAGAAGTATAAACAAATTCAAGAAAACAGAAATCAAAAAATGAAATATAATGCGATTGTTAACTCACCAGTGAAATTAACCGCTATATCTGTTCTTGAGTTATCATATTAGAAAAAAAAAATGAAAAAAGAAAAGATTTAGTGAGTTTTATCAATATTCATTGGAAACTGAAAAATGGTGTTAAATTGCTTGCCTATCATTCGTGTGCTCCCCATGGCTGTGTTAGGGAGAGAAGGGGGGAACTTGTGTGAGAGAGACAACAGAAATTATTAAGATTATTATTATTATTATTATTTTACCCTTTTTCTCCAATCTCTTAATTTGGGCAGCCCTATTTTCATCTATATTTTTTATAAGTACGTTCAACTCTAAGTTCATCTCTAATAAAATTTTAAAAATTTAAAAAAATACTATTTACATACACGTTATATTCCAATTTTGTCCTTACTAAATTCATTCATTTAAATGACATATATCCACATAAATTTTAAGTACATCCCTAACACTAGATTCACACAATCCCTAAAATATAAACTCTTTTAAATAAAATGAATGAAATACTAACAAAGATGATATTAATTTTATTACATTCATGTCTTAGATTTAGGATTTCATCAGTTAGTCATCGTTCAATGTAAACACATTCCCCCATGAAATTATTATTATCATCTCTAAACAGTTAAAAGAAAAAATGTATGCGTTAACATTGGAACACAAGAATTCATGGCAGTAGCAAAATTTCCCATGAAAATCTAAAAAAGAAATCTTTAGGTCACCGAAAAAGTATTACCGTTGGAGTTAATATATATCATTGAACATTAAATTAATATATATTATTCAGCTAACCATTTTAACAGTATTTACTAGAAAATTTATTATTCTTATTCATAAAACTCAATTCATCAAAGGTAAACCACCATGAATCAACATCCAAATTAGGAGGAGGTTTGTCTCTGGATAAAGTATACCGAGTAACATTTGGAACTCATCGTTTTTGGACGATGATTGGTTTGCTTCAATCATCTCTTCATGGTATGCTTAAATCCAAAATTACAAGTAGAAAAAATTATATAAATTTTTAGAGAAAAATGTTTTTACATGCCTAAATTTCTTATTTTACAATTAGACAAAAATGCTTCACATTAATAACAAGTAGAAAACATCACATGCTAGAAATAATTTGTAAATAATATATCAATGTGAATTAAAATTAGGCTTCAAATCTTTGTGGATCAACATAACATGATTAGGTAATCGAATAGTAGTGAACAAATCAAGTAATTGGTCAATCAATAATAGTAGTGTTATCAGATCAAAAAATAGTAGTAGTAGTTAATTGTTCTTATGGTTTATTCAAATCAATTACTCTGATATAGCTACACCTTCTTCTATCAAGGACCTAAAAAATTGCATCCTAGCATGAGAAGGTGTAGCCCAACCTTCTGCACATGAATGATTGTACTTGTACCAATAACAAGCAATAGGTGGCATTGGTCCCTTAGTATGCCAATTTACATGTACACAATCACATAGAAAAACATAAATAGAAATTTTATTTAGTTAATTAAAAAGTTAATTAATTTGATGAATATTTACCGAGATAAAATGGCAGTCATTGACAAATCCAATTGCAACAATCTTATGAGATGCGATTGCAAGTGGTTCATCCCAAAATGGAAGAAATGTAAGATATTGTTGGCTCAAGTGAACAAGAATAATTTTATATCTTGAAGCAATAACATGACCCATATTAGGCATAGTCATCCAATACTCACGACTCGCTGAACCATCAAAATGAGAAAGTGAATGAATCAACTCATAGATCATATCATCATTTCCATAGAGTCTAGAGTAATCATCAAAATGAGATTCAAGCTCCTTTATTAGGTCTTTTCTGACCAAAGACCAATTCTCTTCACCTATACCTAGAATATTAGCCACGGCCTGAAAATCACAATTGCCATCTGCGGCCACATCTTGCACATCAACTATGTAAGGTCTCAAACGAATAGGAAACAGATCAAAATGAATCAAAATAAGCCATGGATTTTGATCCACGAGCTCAATACACCTTTTGTTTTTGTCGAATTGGATGCTGGCTTGATAACATGGGTTGACTTAAATGTGTAATGGAACTAATCAATTGTTGTAACGTATTGTCTTGTCCAGATAGAACTAACTCAAAATACGATCGGTCTCGACGAGTAGATACATCTATTTTTTAAGATGGACGACCCTTTGTCTTAGTTTGGACTTGTGGCTCAACTAATGATATAGAACTCGGAGTAGCAATCTCTTTCAATTTTTGCAGGATTTCCGCCTTCACATGATCATTATTATCTTGATAACGTTTTTCAATCATTTCAAATAATGATGCACAATTAATTTCGAATGTGTTACCTTTATCAAGAGGAACTAGATTAAACTTCTTCCAGTGAGAGTGTACTCTTGATAAAGGAATGGGTTGAGATTCTTTCTTATTCTCTGAAATCTCATGGGCACACGGTAATTCATGTGTTTGTCGTATAACACATCCACAAGTTACCTTGTCAGTTCCTATGTCATCAGCTCGCTTGGACTCTTGAAATATCATATTCATTGCAATTCTTGATGTAAATCCCCTAAGCTTTTTAAACAAGGTAGGTTTAAAATATGTTGGACAGTACCCAAACTCTTTTCAAACGATGCTTTAATATCTGTATGTTGTAGCTCCAATAATGAATGAATTCTTGTCCATGATATGTCAAAATTACATTGGGAAAAACCTAAATGCCTTTTAAGTTTTGCATGTGCAGATTCAGCCCTACCATTAAAAATAAATCAGAATCACTATACATTAGCACACTTAATAATGCAAATAGCAATTTAATAATGCCAATAGAAATTTACCTATTAGTTGTCGTGTTTCCAAAGTGCATGTGTAGATTTATCCAATCTGCCACAAACTTCTCTTTATATTGAAGAAGCCATGAATTCATTACATAATCAATTGCTTGTGGAAATTGTTGAAAATTGGATTCTAAGAGATTTAGATTTTGTTTGTACTCTTCTATGGATGTTGAAAGCACTTACAAATTCCACATATGCATAAAGGCATCTCATTGGTCCTTGTGATTGTCAAAATATTTTTTTGTTTTTGCCAACACATTCTTTGAAATGTGTCATTTACATAAAATATTAGTAGATGTTGGAAATATTTTTTCAATGGCCTTCAGTAACAATAACACTAGGCATTATTATATCGTTCATTAAACTCTTCAATCTCCCTAAAGCCCATGCGTAGTTTTCCTCACATTCTTTTCCCAAGTATGCAAAAGCGATCGAAAATGTTAAATCAATAGAAGTGACACCTACTATTTCCAACAACGGTAGGCGATACCTATTTATCTTATACGTGCAATCCATAATTATCACACGAGGAAAAGCCTGCAACAAATCTACTGAATATGGATGTGCCCAGAATAAATCTTGAACTAAATTCATCTCCATAGAGATGCAGTGCCACTCTATGTACTTGTTCTCAACAAGTCTATTCATTAGTTGTTGCATTTGTGTCCTTCCAGCTTGTTCTTTGAGTCTGAACTTCTGACGTGCATTGTAGATGTGCCTCATTGTGCTAACATTTGTGTCATCATTTTGTTTCAATGTATATAATATTTCCTTTAGTCTTACATGATTCTTCGACATGTCTACTAAAATTGAAGTCTCTTTCTCAGTTAATCTCCCAGCATATGAATGTCCTTCAAGGTTTTGGGCAATGTCATGATTATGTCTCCCACATTTCACTTTCAATATCCAATAATCACCATTTATCAATTTTCTTCCATTCAATGCGAATGGGCATCCACATTTTTTTGTTCCGTTAGTTCTTCGTCTCTTTCGTTTTTCATTTTCTTTGTTAGTATACCTACACCTATATGAACCATGTCTTTCACATGCAAAATCAATTCTTGGTTTTCTCCCAACTTGGCCGAAGTTGGACTTTTTTATAACAACAATCATGTTATGTCTCTTACCAGTAGTTTTAATCCAATCAATCAAAGCATCTTTACTTGTAAATATCTGTTTATCATCAAATATTCATATATAAATATATGATCATGTTAAAGAAAATAAAATTATTACGTACCATGTTTGTCGTAAATATATCCGTATAATCAACAAATAACTCATTCTGGACATCATAATTATGGGTTGATGTATCCTACATTAAAATTATAGTTTTAAATAATGTCATTAAAATAAATTTAACAATAACTAATATAAAAAATACAACATCGGATAAGTATGCGAAATAGCAGATGAATTGGAACTTTTCTAAATACTTGTGAAAAAACTCATTAATGTATTAATGTGTTAGGAAAAAATCAAACAACAAAACACGATAAAAATGTAATCCTTACTTTTTCAAATTTCTCTTCATATATTGCTATGTCTATATATTTTTGCTCTAACGGCGTCTCTTCCATTGTTCACTAAATTTCTGTGTATTGAAATTCTGAGTATTAGAATGCTTCGAACAACAAAGGCTAAAGAAAAAAGAAGAAGAAAGTTCAACGAAGCAAGTTTAATTTTACCAACTTTGTATGCCGAAGATATTGAACACATGTACTCTGAAAACTTTAGCTAATATTTGAAGGCATAATATATATGCAAAATTTGATTTTTTAATTGCCCGACTGATAAATAATATCTAACGAGAAGGGAAAAATTAGAAAAAGAAGAGGATTCAAAAACTACGAAAATTGTTCAAAAACTAAAAAAAGTTAGCAAGATGTGATTTTACCTGTGCTTTTAGCTGCTCATTCTTCTTGAGAATGGAATCATAATTGGACAAAAGGGACTTGAAGTGGATTTGAGTTGATCATGATCTCTTTCAAGCTATTTGTTCTTCCACTATGCACGGCGATTCTGGAACCACACTGCCTCCTGTCGGGACTCGGGACTACAAACCCAAATTTTTGGCCAAATGAGTTTTGCACTTTGGTTCTAGCTTGTTCTCTGCGTCAAAGCTCTTCTCAAGCAAGTTCACCAATAAATCAAACAAAAAGAGTGGAGTAAATACTTAATACAAGAAAATAGGATAATTTTTCATAGGACTTCAAAATCAAATTGTAATCATCTGGATAATCTACAATCCGTGGACTTGAATTCCTGATTAGAATTATATTGAGATAATAGGGTAGTGATCAAATTACTTGAGTATTGCCTAGTTTTCCCTAATCATATTCATGTAGTTTTTCTTAATCTATTAGGATTCTAGTTAAACACAAATTCTAAGATGATTTAATGAAAGTAAAAATTAGTGGATCAATTTAGAGTTTTGTATTTTTATTTTAAGTGGAAGTTGTGATTTCAAGAGATCTGGTCTTGACGCAACTACTCTAAGAACCAACCACTCTTTTGAAATATTAGTTTGTAATAAAGAGCCACAATGTAGAAGGTTAGAGAGAGATGCTATCAAACTCTAGAGAGAGAAACACTCACTAGAGTTGCCTCATGCACTGTGAGCTCATTCTTCCTTGTTTGAATTTACCTTCTTTGGTATTTTCGAATTTGATTTGCAGATTTTATTAAAGTCTGTTCAGTTTCAGCATAGTTTGATTTTGAGGATTTCAAATTCTTGGAGCCTCAATTTCGACCAGAATATGGCAGGTTTCTTGGATGCTTTGAAACTTTCACTTTGGTCATTTGCATAGATACATCATCCGGCCAGAAAATTCAGAGCTTTACTCATCCTTTTATTTAGATTTTCAAGCTTTCTTCCTCTCATTAGAAGACTTGATAACAGCAGCAAATTTTGTTGCATGGTTTATGCAGTTTTTCTGCATAGTTTTGCCCAGATTCTTGGAGCTTCTCTGGGTATCTTCAAAGATTCTTAGTGTAATTTGAACATTGCACTGGGATTCTTTATGATATTTTTCCAAATTCAGTTTTGGGTGTGGCTTGAACTGTTACTCCATATCGGTTTCGATCAGTATTCAAGGCAATTTTCTGGTCAATGTGGCCTCGTGTGTAGTTCCCTCCAATCTCAAATTGATCTAAGCTATTTTGAGGCATGGCTGTTGGTTTCTTTGGCATTCGGAATATACTTGCAGGTGTTTTGGAAGCTTGTTTTGCGGTTTGATTAGTTCAATTCGTGACTGCTTTCATTCCTTGGCTGGTTGGTTCATTGGTTGCTGGCCAGTTTCAGTCTAGCTCTTTGTTGATCAGGCAGATTCTAGCTAACTTTGGGTGGTTTCGTCCAACTCAATTGCTTTCAGTCTAGATAGTCTTCAGAGATTCAGATTTGGTTCTTGAAGTGTTTGAGGATCTGGTGTTCATCTTCATATTTTGAAAGTTGTATGTATTTGTGGTGATATTATTCAAATTGTAAATTTGAATTGGTATTGTCGTCTTACTGTCAACTGAGGATCACATGTTCTGCTAGCTGGATTTTCAGCTTTCAAAGTTAAGTAATTAATATATCTTGCCCTTTACGTAAGTTTAGTACGTTAGGACCTTGTCTTTGATTTCTTTGTTCTTTTAGGATACTTATCCCCTACTTTCTGGGATTCTGTAGTCTATGCTTGCCAGTCTTTCCCCTGGTGTGAGTTTTAGCTTTGCTAACACGAGTGGAATCACACCATTTAATTCATTACGTGATTACTGAATGAAGTCTTGGATCCTTCGTATCAATAATTTGAAATCATGAAAGTTTTTGGGCAGTCCCATTTCATCGTAAAATATAGTAAAATTTTATTTTTAAAAGTGGATGTACTTATAAAAAGCGTAGATATATATCTATTACCCTTCATTATTACTTATGTCTATTTAAATAAATTTATATATAATTTAAAATATAGTAAAATTTTATTTTTAAAAGTGGATGTACTTATAAAAAGCGTGGATGAAAATAGGGCTACCCCTTATTATTATTATTATTATTATTATTATTATTATTATTATTATTATTATTATTATTATTATACCCTTTTCCTTCTATCTCTTAATTAGGAGAAAAACTTCCACTTTTTAAGTCTTGACTCTTTAGTAGGCCTCACCTGATCGGGTGGCATAGGGTGAGGGTTGGCCATCCGATAAGGTTGTGTCTTTCCATTCGACCTTCTCAACAAAGTTTTTCTTCTTAATTAGGAACGGAATCACCCAATCTTTCATATAGCATAGAATCAACTCTGATATATCTAAAGTGATGTTCTACCCCCTCAATCTATTGAAGGTGAATTTGGTTATTCAAGTGACGGAAATTGTTACCTTAAACGTTCAAGTTGCAACATTCACCTGACTTAAATTTGAAGGGTAGAAATGTCGAAATATTTTATTTTTCATCGAACATTAAAGTCGTGCTACTGTTAAAGGTTGGAGAGTTTGAAAGCTTGGGAAGTTCAACCTAATTTTTTCATGGAAAAATACGGTGGTTCCCGAACTAATTGAAATAGAAATGTTTTTCTCAATCGAAGTGAAGAAAGTTAATTTATTCTTGATTAACGTCAAGAAATGATTGTACCCTTATTTGAGCCCCATTTTGAAGGAGAAAATGAATTTTTAAATAGTGTATTGATGAGAAATGTGTAGTTAAAAAATAAAAAAAAAAAGTTTTTTATTTGCGTATAATATTATTTTATTGAAAAATATATGGTTGAAATGGTGTCAAATCACTGTTGAAGAATATATTTTGGTGGGGAAACGGGGCTCAAACAAGGGCTATAAAAATAATTGTTATGGTGATTCCTAGTCTTGGAGTGGAGTCAAGTACATGAAGTTTACCTTAATTTATATATTTAAAAAAATAGTATGAGCATAATTAGGAATTGTGTTAGTTTAATTAAGAAGGATAACACTAGCCTTTTTATTAGCAAAATATGAGAAAATAAAAAATAGCGTCTAGAAAATAGTAATAAAAAACATTTTTGGAAAAAAATCATAACTAAGATGTTGAGTGTCACCTATTTCAAAACTAAGAATAAAAGTTTCAAATTTTAAAAATCAAATATTTATTAAATTTTAATTTATGATTTAATTAATTAATTATATATTTTATTAATTAGGTATATTAAGGTCACAAATCTACACAATTTGATCATAAATTAACGATTAAGTAAGTCACATATTGTTATTCGATCATAGATCAAAATTTCTATATGTCACAAATTATTTTACAATCACAATTCAAAAAATTTATAGGTCACAATTTGTTCATCGGTCACAAATTAAAATTTTATAAGTCACAAATTATTTATCTGTCACAAATCATAAATATTATAAGTCATAACTTATTATACAGTCACATATTAACAATTTTTAGGACACGCATTATTTTTTTATCACAATTTATCTTTTTCATCGATCAAACATTGTTTATTGGTCACAGTCAACCAAATAATTTGTAACCGCCATCAACACTTGCAACCACCATCTCGCCACTATCTCCAGTAGCATCAGCACCATCGTCGTAGCCAAAACCACCGCCGCCACCACCTCATGACGTTATCACCGCTACCACCATCGTACTGCCTACACCACAACTATTTGAAACTACCACCACCAATGACGCCAAATCCACCACCACGCCATCTTACTAGTGCCAAAGTCTACGTGCACCGCCGCCAACAAAAAATACCCCAAAAACCAATTAAAGCCAATTGCCTCCGCCAACGTTGCCTCCAACACATTTCATAAATAAAATTTAATTAATATCGCCAGCACCGCCAGCACCGCCACCACCAACACTACCCCCAGCTACAAACACCGCTACAATATGCAAATCACCACCACCACACGAGCCAGCACTACTGCAACTCCAACCATAGCCGTACCACCATCGCACAACCAGTGATGCACTACTATCATCCCACGACCACCACTGCCTTATCACCCATCGTACACGAACCACCATCATTGCAGCACATACAACAACACACATCACCACTGCACAAAATTGTACCACCACAGATTTTATCCTTTTTTCCTGTGTCATGCACAAATCATCACTGCATAGCATCATCGCCCCTCACACAGCTCCCCGAGCACAATGCCACTGCAGCAAACCACCCAATGTGGCTACGCTTGAGGTGCTGCTGCAGCAAAACACTCCAGTAGATCGTATTGAGGCGGTGATGCAATCAAACCACCAAACAAAACAAAACTCCAGCAGATTAGATCGAGGTTGTGCTGTAATCAAACTACTGAACAAAATAAAAACTCTAGCAAATCGGGTCCACAGCGGTGTTGTTGCATTGACGCTCAAGCGGCGAGCGACGTTTGCTAGTATGAGCGTTGGTGTTGTGTCGATAACGGCATCGATGTGAATGAAATGTAGGGGGGAGAGAGAGAGAACGGCATCGATGTCAATGAAATGTAGGGGGGAGAGAGAGAGAGCGAGGGGGGAAATTTAAGGTTAAGGGGAGGGATGGGTGAATGGAGATTGGTATATAAATTAATTTAATTTTATATTGTTATTTTTATTATCTGATTTTTGAATAAATAAACTTTGCATCTCATTTTTTAAGTTGGATCTTAAAAAATATGGATGGTGTAATTTTCACGACTTTTTTGCTCAAAGTGTAAAGAACTTTCGGGCCCCCAGCTGAGTTCAGTCTCCACCAGCCCGGTCAAGCTTATCAGACCCAAACCACTAACACATTATGGGGCTTTTTGATAGTCCAATACTTGAAAGGGCCCAACCCTTTTTCTATAGCTGTATATTATAAGTCAATATTAAAAGAAAAATTAATTTAAAATATTACCCATTATATCACTTATTATTACATATTAAACATGCCTTGGCTAAATGGGTTTAAAAATTGTTTCTAAATAATCAAACAGGAGCTAATGTGTCATAGCCTTTGCTCATATTTAAAAACTGTTTATAAATGATCAAATCATTTTTCCACATGTTTCAAAGGATTCAAATGTCCTATTAATTTATTTATTGTTTATTTGTATCTATTTATAATTTAAATTCTTATAAACAATTATCATTCCAAAAAAATAAAAAAATGTTTTTCCTCAAACGCGTTTTGCATCTGCACAAGTAAAAGTACACGTATATATTTGTTGAATGAGAATGTTGAATTTTGAGCTTTTTCCTTGATAGTGCCATTCTTGAACTTTTTCCTTGATACTTCCATTACTTCTTTTCATACAGGAATTGTGACTTTTGACAAGTCTTTTCTTACCCATTAATCAAACTTGATTAATTCCTAGCCATCATCCATATAATTAAACCTCATACCATTTATCATTTCAACTTTCCATTTCATTTTTTCATCTTCTTTTTCTCTCAAATCTTAGCATATACCCACAACTTTTTCTTGAGCTCCTCAATTCGTATATAGCGTGATTGTGCTCGACTAAAGAAAAGAAGTCGGTTCTTGTTTATTGTATCATTCGATCTTATTCATTGTTGTGTACCAGATTATCCCAAAAATGAATGATCTCTTATCATCATCGTTTCCCGGTGGCCAAGATCAATCCCACTCCATTCAGATGACTGATTTAGGCGGAGTCGATCTCGAAACGTTTTTCAAAGATGTGGATTCTATAAAAGTCGAGCTCGATGCCCTGGAAGCGCTCTACGACCAGCTCCAGGCGGCACACGAGCAAAGCAAAACGGTACACAATGCCAAGGCAGTTAAAAACCTTCGAGCGAAAATGGATAATGATGTTTCGACATCATTAAAAAAAGCAAAAGCGATTAAGGCAGGATTGCAGGCACTGGACAAGGCCAATGATGATAATAGGAGAATTCCAGGTTGTGGCCCTGGAAGTTCTTCGGACAGGACGAGAACTTCTGTAGTCAATGGCCTGAGGAAAAAATTGCAGGATATAATGAACAGGTTCAAGAATTTGAGGGAAAGAATGGCTTCCGAGTACCGGGAGACGGTGCAAAGAAGGTATGATCGAACTAACTCGTCTAAAAATTAAGCTTTCAAAGAGGGGACAATTGCATTTTTTAAAATTATAATCAACACGTTTTTTATTATTTAATAAAATTCCGAAATTGCATAAAAATTTCTACACATGAATGATAATAAAACTTGAACTGAGGGCTTTGTCTACTCCGATATTGTCTACTCCGATATGCTATTGAACTATCTCATCTAAAAGTTTAAAGCGTCTAGAGAGTCGATAATGTATATTTACTTAAATTATGTTTGACAGGTACTACACGGTAACTGGTGAAAATCCCGACGAGAAAATTCTTGACAACCTAATCGAGACAGGTGAGAGCGAGACTTTTTTGCAGAAGGCCATACAGGAGCAAGGAAGAGGACAGGTAATGGACACCATTATGGAAATCCAGGAAAGGCACGATGCTGTAAGAGAAATGGAAAAGAATCTCAAGGAACTGCACCAAGTTTTCTTGGACATGGCTGTTCTGGTGGAGAGCCAAGGGGAACAATTGGATGATATTGAAAGCCAAGTTGGAAGGGCAAATTCTTTTGTTAGAGGGGGGACTCAGCAGCTTCAAGTGGCAAGAAAACATCAGAAGAATACTAGGAAATGGACCTGTTTTGCGATTATTTTGTTGTTGATTATTAGTCTCATTATTGTCCTGTCTATCCGGCCCTGGAAGTAGATGATTAGTCGATGGTTGAATACAGCGTTAGTCATTGAATTTAGGGTTTTGGTTTCGATTTCGTTTCTTTTTTTTTTCGAAAATGGTTGCCCAACTTGATATTTTGTTTCGTACTAATCACTTCATCCAAAAATCTTTGAAACAAACATGAAGTTGGCAACTATTTTGAAACGAAAAAAGATATGGCATTTGAAATCGAACCCTGAATTCGATGGCTGAAACAGTTTTTAACTCGACTAGTCAAAACAAATGCTTGAATATAGTTCATCCAGAAAATTCATATTTTTGATTGTTTTGATTTTCTTGAACCTGAGTGAGGTCACCCCTCTTGTCCCACCCCGAAGCCCATCATGTTGACATGAGAGTAAAATTTGGGATACTTCATTATCAGAGGGAGTTGGAGCCACTTTGTAATTGATTTGTTATAGTGTGTGTGTGTGTATATATATTATTATTTTGAAGTTGATTGAACTTGAATTGTTCTTTTCTTGAAAGTATTTTGGGCTTTAGAGTTCATTTCTTTAATTTCCTTTTAACTGAATTTTGTACATGGTATTTTCTTGATGGGGTCATCATATTTTCTATAATCATCTGATCATAAGTAATTTATTATAAATCCAAAAAGTATTTAAATACCTTTTTTAACATGTTCAAATACCATTCCAAAGTGTGTTGAATTCGTGAAGCCTCATACAGTTTTCTCTACGGCAAAAAAATTTTAAGTGCCACGGGCATACTTTAAAAAAAATAGCTCATGTATTAGGCCGCTCTAATATTTTCTTCTTATTTAAATGATATCAGGGCGAGCCCTCATTCCATGTAATATACTAGAGAGGGGGTCCCCAGGAGCATAGCCCAGTGGTGCAAAGGATAGGAGTGAGGTTATCTCACACCATTAATATTTTCTTATTTTCATTTTTTTCTATTTCACGTTATTTTGGTGTCGATAAAAAATCGATAAAAATATAGGTCAAAATTAATAATTAATTTTAACCACATATTTCATGCTATTCATAATTTTTATAAACTTTTGAATGACATATCAACTATTATCAAAATTTATTTGAAAAAGTAATATTTTGCAAAATCAAACAGGCACTTATGATTTGATGAAATTATCATTCCTATCCTAACACTTAGTGTCATTAAAATATTTAAAAAATTATTAACTTGTATCCTTAACAGGTCATTTGACATTCTAGTTTTTCTTAAGAATATCGAGTATACCAAACTTATTAAAACAAGAACCCCACTTGGCGTACAAGGGTGTCTTCATAAGGACTTTACATGTCACAAACAATGGATGGGGTGGGTAGGTTAATTTTTTTTTCATTTTTTATTCAAGTTTTGCTAGGGGTGGTGTACAGCATTCGGTACGCCAAATTATGTATCGCTAACTTTATCCTTTTTATTCAGATGGAGGCCACCTTCATGAGTTATTTGGTCGGTTTCACAGAACCTGACTTCTGCACAGGAGGAAAATTCCTTAAATCAAACAAAAGTAAATGATACCATTTAAATGAAGAATAAACAACCTAAAAATCAATTATAAGAACTAGCCGGCACCAAGTGAAACCATGAGCCAAATTTGAATACGATTAAATTAAAGATAATGAAAGAGAGACCTTTCAAGATTCTAGAATTCTTTTTAAATTATTTAAATAATTTCTGGTCATACACGTTTCTGCACAAACAAACAAATATACTTATTCTCCAACGAAAGCTTTACCCATTCAGGCAATGAGGAGTAAAAATAAATCAATTTGCCCAATCCGTCAAAATAGGCTCTCGAGCTAGCATGAACCATGCAAGGCATCACATCAGGGGCGGACCCAGACGACTAGGGTTAGGAGGTCAAAAATAAAATTTATAGGGTATCTTCTAATAAATAAAAAAAACTAAGAAAAAAAAAGGCTAAGCAAAAAAAAAAAAAATTCCTCAAAATCTAGAGGGTCAATTGCCCCTGCAAACCCCGCCAGGTCGGCCCCTGATCACATACGATACAAGACATGGGTTCAAGTTGAGATCACCCCCATATTCTAATTTTATCAACTTTTTAGGCACATATTTTAACAACTTTTATGAAATTCTATTAAAAAAAATCTTATTTATTGACAAGGGATAAATTATATTACGACGTATATCATTAAAAATCAACCGACTCTGCAACTAAACCCGATCACGGCCGTACACACCTCTACATGGGTGTGAAGCGATAATCTAGCAAACAAAGTTTGGAAAATTTTCTCAAGCTTTTATATTACAATATATTTTCTATTATATTAAGAAAAAATGTATGACTCCGCCACTCAGCTCAACCACAACCTTACTGTAACGCCCCAACTCGCAAGGATCGAAACGTCGCAAGATTAATTGTACTTTTAGCCGTAAACTTTAAAAAAAATAGCTAAATTTTTAGAAGAAATTATAAAGATTTAATTTAAGAATTTTTTTTTAAAAGAACAATAAATGGCAACATAACTCAATACAAAAGAAACTAATTCCTAATGTCTTCAGGTGACATCCATGCATAAATACATTTTTGTTACGTGAAATTCTAGGCAAGAATTTAAAAATAAATGTTGTTGTTTGACTTCCCATTTTTGCACAGTAAGTTTTAAAGTAAACTCGTTTACATAGTGATCTAGGTCGAAACTTTAAGAGAAAGTAGGGAACTTCTCATAATATAACATATCCAAAATTTAACTTTCGTTGGCGACATATTAGACGTTAAAATATTATTCAAAACCTCGCAGCGACCGATTTGGGAAGTAGCCCAGCACAGCATCATTAAGGTGTCATATAAAATTTCATAGATATTGAATTGACATGATTTTGAGTTTATTCAGTAGCAATCCATGAGGCTATTAAATCCCACTGGTTTTGTCCAAAAATCCCAAGTAACGATTGAGTTACGAATTTTTAAGTTCAATAGCAGAAACTGAAATTTTCAGAAAACGGTAACATTAAATAGTTGACATTTTTTTTTTTTTTGTAGACGGTGTTTCGTAAGTAAATTCTAGATCACATCTATATAGTTTTAAACATAACCTATTCATAAGAAAATGTTCGTAGAAATAGTTTCATATACGATGTCCATAAAAAAAGTAATTAAAAGGAAACACAAATATTTCATAATCAATTTAAAGTTGTTAATTCATCGACTTTTCCATGTCAAATTACATCTTCAACCACCATCACCGCGCCCCGACAAAAGAACAAAATCAACATGTAAGAAGGGATTTAACCCATGAGTTTGAAACTCAATAGATATCATCGGTGCATTTCTAATCAAATTAGAAAATTCGAACCATGGATTCATACCGTCGTACGTAGATAAATTTTCGGCAAAATCCGATATCTATAGCATTATCATAACACGTAGAGTCGGAGAATAATCATTTAAACTATAGTAACGCCGAAGCACCGTAGCCGGATGTCATTCAACTTTTAACGAAAAATCCAAATTTGAAAACGAAATAACACTTGCACCTCAACCTACATTCGTTTGATGCTTTTGAATCGATGAAGTTGGTTGGTGAATGTTGTTTCCCGATAGAATCCAAAGCTTTTCCTTTCTTTTTTTGAAAATCGTTTCCGTGATCAAAGTTACACCTCTTTTTTTTCTTTTTTTCTTTTTTTTTTTTTTTGAAACTTGTATAAAAAGATATGTATGAAATGGAATAGGAATAATTTGAAGAAAATGAAAAGTCTACACTTTATTTGTCTTTAAAAAAAACAATGGAATCACCTAAGAAATTGAGAGTAAAGTGCAATTACATTTGTATTAACTATTGGGTTGTTTTATATCACATATAATATAAATTAAAGGAATGTGAATAGCTTGAAGAAGACGGAAAATCAATCCCAATTTCAAGAAAAAAAACGTTGGCAGCATTTAACAATCAAAGTTACACTTTATGCCTTTTCATTTCCACTCAATTTAAAAGAACTTAAATGCATTTTAAAACAAAGAGTTTAAGTTGCATAACTTGTGATAACGTGTGTGTATATTTTTGGGATTTAAATGACTTGTCTATTCCAACTAATTAAATTAATTGTTTGACTATTCAATTTAAAGTTATTTTTACCGTATAGTTGTTATGTGTGTGTATATAATAATATATATTTGTCATTTTAAAAATAACATGTATGCAAATTAATTTTATATTTTTTTTTCTATACATAAAATAAATTTTCACCGTCCGGTCCAATCTTTGGGAAAAAACATTAAATTATATCGTTCAATTTCATGAAATAATTTTTAAAAACATGTATGGTGGCTAAACTTGGGTTACGTGTTGAACCACCATAATATTGTAAATAAATTCATTTTAAAACATATTGGACTAACATTGAGTTTTCATTTCTTATGTGGGTCGAGCATGAGGTTCATTTATATGCTAGGCTCCTGATGCTAGATCGTCGCATTAAAATATGAGCCTAATTTCATTTTATTTTTCTAGCTTCTACACTTACATTCCCCTACATAAGTGCAAAGAGAAGCAAGAGAATAAGATTTGATATTTCTTCTCGAGCTTTTGCCCCCGTTTGGCCCCCATTAAATTTTATTCCATTATATTTCATTTTCTCTTTCTTATTTTCAATCACACAATTTTCTATAAAATAATATTACACTTAATCGAAAACTTTTCTTTCTTTTTCAACCATTCATTTTTTTTAAAAAACACTATTCCACTCACTTTTATTTTCATAAAATGGGGCCAGTCAGGAGCAAAGAAGAGATTTGAGAGAGATGAAATAGGAAAAAACAAGAAACAAGTTGGCAAAGACAAGACAAAGTTTTGGTCCAAATATATTTCTAAAATAATATAAAACGATGACCCTTGACCTTGAGCATTCTAGAAATATAAGACTGACCCAGAGGAAAATAGAGGAAAAGAAGGAAGAAGTATAGATTTTGGACCGCCTACAGAACTGATCAACGCAGAGTTATAAACAATACAATGTCAGCACAAGTCTCCAAGCCAAAATTTAAGCAATAATATTTCAATAAATGATAAAAAATTTATTTTCCACCGTACCTCCAAATTTAATACAAACGTACATAACAATCAGTTTCTTCGAACGAAAGAAACAAAAACAATAGCAACAATCAGTACGATGGAAATTTCCCACAAATTTATCTCCATTCATACACTTCAGTTAATTCCATGGTAGGGGAAAAACTTCTATCAGCCTCTCAGTCTTCAATTAAATGAATTGTCACTGTTCTAAATATTTGTGATCCTATAAAACTACTAGAATCATCGAGATTTTTACAAGCATAAAGTATAGAATTACTACAAAACAAACAACTTACATTAGCCAAAAACTTAATCTTTTTGCAGCACAGTAATGTAGTGAGGATACCCCTGACATGTACCTGATGATGGTTCCGATTCATTCAGATTGTCTCGTTTATTGTTGGAGGATAGAAGATTCCAATGCAATAAATAGTTGGACAAATCATAAGTCCCAGGAGTAAATACACAAATTTGGAGAGGAATTTCAGCAGACGACAAGGATTTAAGTTCGAACCGAGTAGAACTTGCTCCAGACCAAATGAACGGTGAAACACTCTCAGGTGATAGTGACTTCACGACTCGAGTTCCCGGAACATCTGATGTGACTTTAATTTCAGTCAGAGGAGATAAATCATGCCATCCCACTTCATTTCCTGAAACTGCAGTAGGACTGCTTACTGAGTTGATGGTAGTTGTAGAATCAGTAGTGTTAATGCTAACTGACACATCATCTTCTGAAGAGTTGTGGACAGTCAAGCTCAAATTTATTTCGCAAAAAGTAGTTGAAAAGTCGTGTTTTACTGTCCGAGGGCTCTCCATTAGCCACCATATTGGGCTTGTACTTGCAATGCTGCATTAAGTACACAAGTAAAATAAAAGATAATAAGTACCCAATTATCAGCAATAAAAGATTAGATGAACTACAAGTTCGTCATGGAGGACCAAAAACATGGAAACATACCTGCAATGACACGTGTGATGAGAAAACACTTTAATGGAGTTTGGCAGAACGGTGTTGCTATCACTTCGCATCTGAGATATCAAGATGAAGTCGACTGTATTCTGATGTTCCTTAAATGTAAGAAAAGAGATCCAAGAAAGAGTAATAAGATAACAGTGCAATAGATTTAGAGAGAGAGAGAGAACAGTGCAATATATCTGCATTTTTGTCTCGATCCCATATGTTAATAAAACCTCGGCTAGTTATTTTCATTCTTATAAAACAGAATGACACACACTAATCAAAAAATATCAATCAAACATGGCTAACCATCTTCATACTAATTTTAAGGTTAAATTCACCATTTGTTGAGCTGTTTATGGTGTTCAAACAAAATAAACATTCACTTGTAACCTTTAACAAGGCATATTAAAATGGCAAGAGATAGCATACCTGATCGGACATTTCTTCATGCAATCTTTCATAATGATGGAACAAGGTTATAGGTGAGCTTGATATATCAAGAAATCCTCCCTTATGACCATGCCCCAATCTAACATCAGCTTTTTCTGATGTAGTAGATACCTCATTTTTAGCAGTTAATCGTGCCCTGCAGTTCTGAAGGCAAAAGTTCCAAATCAAAAAAACCAAGCAATACGTATCATCGATTGGCTGAAATGTTGAAGCAAACCTTGAGCTTGAAAAAGCATGAAAGAACTTGACCAGCCATTAAAAATTCCAAAGGAATAGCATCTATAGGTTCAAGCAAAGCAATTTCCCACTCATCTCCAACAGAAGATAATTGGTGGACCTGGAAACTCTCTGAACTGGTCTTGTTGACAACATCCATCCGCACAAGAAACTCTTGAAATCTCGAAGTGCAAGGACTAATTTTGAATGACACATGTAATGAGGGAAGTACCTATAAAACATTATATAATTTGATAAAATTGTGAAATCAAGACCAGAATGACCTAGGTGATAACTTCAAAATTGTTATCATCGTTAACTGATTTTTTAAAAGATAGTCAGAATTCAGATATAAATTAATAAGCATCTGTCCAAGTAAAGTCAATTTAAGCCCCTGTTTGGTTCCCATTATTTCTTCATTAAAATGAAAAATATGACCGTTATCCATCACATCAAGCAACCAAATTTGAATTTC
This sequence comes from Olea europaea var. sylvestris, assembly GCF_002742605.1. NCBI lineage: Eukaryota > Viridiplantae > Streptophyta > Magnoliopsida > Lamiales > Oleaceae > Olea > Olea europaea. Next base: position 2,722,005 of record NC_036253.1, on the reverse strand, counting down.
TATCTCTTGTGTGGGGCCATAACGACTATATTTTTTATTCTCATTCTTCCAAAAATGAAAAACAAACGGGGGCTAAGTAGCAAAACATTATATTCACTGCTTCATATTTTTTGTTAACAACTAAACATGAATCTTGTGATATGCGACAAATCATTGAAATCTAGGGAACTGATATGCAGTTGCAGGTAGTTAATTAGTGAATACCATAAAAAAACCAATGACTCATCATCCCATTCAAAACATACCTCCAAACTATAATGCATGCGTAATGTGCGGTATCTTATCAGAGCCGATAAATCTTCCACCTCATAGTATATCGTTACATACAACGAAATGCTTCCAGAAGCAGCTGCCCTAAACCAAAGGGGCCAAATGAATGCTTTTTCCCCAGAAATTGATGCATTCTGGAAAACAGAATCAGAGTAAGTAAAACAAGGAAACCCAGTCACTTCATATTTCAAATTTCTAATTGTGAAGATAGGCAGGGCATAGTAACCTCAGGGAACTGAAAAGTGTTGCTAGATGATTTGGAGGTCTCCACTTGTACACTACTGTGTGTCGAATTTGGCAGCTTTTCAAGGCAAGCAGGAAATTCCATATTCATGACATCCTGATCCGCAGCATTAAGAAATCTTGGATTGTTGACCTTCATCTTCAAATTCTGCCAAATGTGAACATAGTCCATATAGTGAATAAGACTATTATTTTCTCATCCAATCTTGGATTGCATCATGACATGAACAAAATTACCCCCATAGTATTTATGTTAAACTGTCAATTCCTTCCCCAAATTATTGCTCAAGTGAAAGGTTAGGACAGAAATTTGCAAATATCATACCCTTGATAAAGAAAAAGGGTTGGATATGGGGAACCGTTTCTCTGGGAAAAGTTGTAAACAAAAATAGAAGCAAGGAGATAAAAATAGAGTACAATATATCCTCAATGTTTAAATAAAATTAAACTAAGAAAAGAAATCACTCATATAATTCCCTCCAGCTAGGTTATAAATCCATTAAAGTTTGACCATGACACAACCAGATGCGTTGGCCAAAATGGAAGGGACAAATAGGACTCTTTCCCATAAGCAGCTAGATGCCAGTTTGCGATCCTTAATTCCATAAGCAGCTAGATGCAGGTTTGCGATCCTTAAATTTTCCTGCATCTCTTCTCATCCAATTAAATCAAGTAACTGCCACCATGTCACTTCACAAGATCTACTGTCCAGCCTACCTCCAAAGCCCAATATTTCATAAGCAGAAACTCAGTCAAAGATGCAGCAAGAATATATGTTCCCCAAATTGGAAGGCAACTCCCCTTTTTTAATATACAAAATGGAATTGGTAAATCCTAAAATTTTAGCATGATCATAACCTATAGCATAAAGTGATTTCCTAGATTTGTTTCAAATTCTATAGTTTTGTATTCCTTAGAAAAGAAAATAACCTAAGAGAAGATACAGCTGTCTGAAGTCTTTGGAGAACAAATAATTTTATTATTTTACACTAATATAATTAGAACACAGATAATATTCATGAAACACTGGTAATGGTACTAATCTGTAAAGGAGGATGTCCGTACAATCCAGTAGTAGTATAATACTATTTTTAAGTTTTTGGAGCAGTTATCAACTTCGACTTGAAAACATCACAAGTATATTGATTGCTGACCATGTAAACAGGATCTCAACACTTCCCATTATGTTTAAAGGGCATCAGGAGATCAATGCCCATGACTTATCCTATTGAATTGATATAAAAGCATCACCAATGCATGGTAGTGAGATACCACAACACTTCCATAAGAAAATATTTCATGTTATAAAAAGGTTTCTAGGCTAAATCAGACCACGAAGTATTCACACTGCTAGAGGAAGTAGATGACTAATAGATAATTTAAGTACTTCTAGCAGAAGATAATGTACACCCATAAGCATCCATTCCAACAATATAGATATCCCGATAACATTCAGCAGTCTACCATTTGTTTACAATATTTGATCGACTTGAAAATTGGCACATAAAACTGGACAAATATCCAACAATCAGATTGGATTGACGCATACGATAAGCTCGTGGAGGAGTCTTCTGATAGGCCACCGGTTAAATATACTTATTCTAGAAGAAACAAGAAGAGTGGAGGAGTGAGGGCAGTAACCAATTCTGTTAGTGTAGAAGGAAGGGGTGAGTAAATTCTGTTACGAAGACTATAAATAAGGGCTGAATAAAAGTGTTAGGCATGAGAAAATTAAGTGAGGAAAACATAGTGAGGAGAGTCACAGCCCTCTCGAACGGCTGCTTATGTTCGTCCCTTTCATTTCTTATAATTCAGTTAACTTCAAATTAATACAGTTTCCCTTTTCACTGCTACTTGCCTTCTTAATACAGCTGAACCCTATCATCTTCTCATGCCCAGATGGTTTTAGTAGTGTTTGATATAGTTGAGAAAAATAGAAGACACGAGGATCCTAGCATAATAGCTCTTATACCAGCCATGACGGATAACTAGATTTGTACCCCACATGCTTTTACGAGAATAGGCAGAAAAAACCTAATGTAAGGAATAACCATACCTTGACAGAAGTTTCTGATGGATTCCTCAACTCTAAAGTAAGAAGGCGCAGATCTCCAGCATAAACTGTTATAGGTAGGTGATGGATAACACCCTCTAGCCTGGGTAGACTCTGAACACAGAGCAAGTTGTAGGCCGAAACATAATAAACAATAGTGTCAGAGATATGTCAAGTTCAGTCGAGTTTACACAAGAAAAACACACCATGTTCCATAGGAAAGTGAACAGTGATACCTTTATTACCAAGAATTTCAGATTATCTTTCATAGACTTCTTTGACTTTCTTTTTCCTTTCGCAACTCTCTTTCTCATCATGTCTGAATCAAAATTGTAAACTCCAACCACCAAACCTGAGAGTTTCCACCTCACACCAACTATTTTTAGGATACCTTCTATTTTGGGAGTAACTGTTAACTGCACCTGAAAATTGTTAAAGGAAAAGTGAGGTTAAAGAGGATAGTTTGGTACCATAAAATATTGCAAGTGCTGCCAAAAATTTCATCTGGAGTGCCTTATTCTTAAGGCACACAAAGTATGTATAAAACTGAGAAGATAGATGCAATAATAATGTCACAGGCCAAATTAAGAATGAAAATTGACATGCAACCAGATATTTAGAGAAAAAAATGCAAATGTTAAATCGTCAACTCCTATTCCCCAACAACCAAGAAAACATAGTAGATATTATCTGGGAGTGTGATTGTGCTTTAGTAAATGTTATAGGGGCAGTGCGGGGTTAGGCCGAGAGATTTACTTGTTTGGACTCATACTAGTTCAAAAGGCGAGATTCATTGAAAAATAATGCAATTTGAATTTTTCTCCTTTCAACATGGTATAGTTCTTTATTATCCTTAAAAGCTCGCTTCAATAAAAATATATCAACTTATCTTTCTTTGATATCCACAAACATAAAATTTCAACATATAAATAATATTTGAAAAGTCATGATCAAATTAATATTTGAAATGTCAGCTGTAAATTTAATTGCTAGTGGTTGATAAAGTGTCAGCAAGATTCCAGAACATAACAAATGGTTGATGGACTTAATTGAACAAGGAATCACGATGTTGGGTAATACAGCCATCTTTGATGTACAGTATAGCTTAGTTCAAGGGTGCCACCTTCTCAACATGCTTCAAATTAGACATTTATCATGAATTGAATAGGATCTAAAATTAAAATCCAATACTGTCAAAAGTTATCCAGCAACATATAAAAATACCAAAAAAAAATATATTAAAAAATCAAAGGTAATTCCAGACACCTTTGATCTAAAATAACACATTAAAACAAGACAATTTTGGATCAACTTGCAGTCACTCGGCTATAAGAAGCAAGAATAATAATTTCTCATCAAAGTCCACTAGAATGCACCGTTCAACTTGAAAGTTCAATATCTGCGGACAAATATATCTAAAAGAAACTAGTAAATTTGGCCTACATTTTCAAACTAAAACTCACCACAGTCGTTTCACCTCCTTCCAAGGTAACTTCAATTTCTGATAAATTAAATGATGTGTCTACACTGAAGTCCCTGTATCATAAATCCGAAGTTATTTGCAATTATAATTTGAAAAGTCCAGGTATCAGCAAACGAAATAAAAATACAAGGCAGTGCAACCTAGAAGAATCACTAATGCACCTGTTAACGGATAATTTACTCGATTCTTCATCATTGTGATGACTAATAATTGAGCTAGTTGCATCTACATCATGGAAAACAAAGATCACCAAAGTTGCACTCGAAATAGATATCAATTTAACATTTGAAATGAATGTCAAAATATCCATACAGGATAGCTGAAATATGTATGAACTCGAGCTACAGGAGAAAGGATGGATTTGATTTGTAAACTTATAAACAATGAACATAAATGGGCATTGTATGGGTTTACCAGAATCCTTTTCAGCAGAACTGGCATAATGCTCGCATATTAGGGAAATGCTCGAGATGGAAATAGGAATTTGAAGAGGGTTTCTAAAACCAACGTCCACCTTGATTGCCTCTGCAAGAAGCATGGGAAAAAAAAAAATATCTTCAAGTTAACTAAGAATACAAATAACAATAGAAAAAAGATCACAATTGCCAATCCCCAATATTCTGGAAAGGGGATATAGCTATAAAAACACACAATTGAAGAATTGATTTTGGTGCAATACACAAAATAGATTACTCCAGTGAAATATTGCCACCTTGCCGTTCTATACATACCACAAACATTCACTAGCCATCTATATATAATATATGTGAACTCGCTGCCTCTAAAACATAGGATCAGTGATTGATGGGGCATAAGAGAGTCTGCTTTCATGGCTGACCCAGTAAGAGGAATGGTAAAATAGGAATCTATTACATCTCTAATCCCATTAATGATGGGGCAAGTAAATTTGTGTACACATGGGCCATATGGCTTGTAATGCCCCAAAAATTTTTAAAGAATAAAATTTATTTATTCTGTATGCTATATATTTATATTTTGAAATTGAGGGACTAAAGTGAAATATGTTTTAAATTTTTATATTTTTGGGTCAAATAATTAGATTTTGATAAAGCAAGTTTTAGTATATCAATATTTGGCTCTTTTTATAGCTCGTAATTATTTTGAAGACTTCAACATGAGAAAAAGTTATTTTGAATTAAACTACATCAAGTTAAGTCTGATTAAAAGAATAATAGGTTATAAAGTTGGTAAGGGCTTGCAATATTAATTAATTAAAATTCTTTTCCTCTTTGAATTCCTACCACCACATGATTGATATGAAACCAATAATATAGTACAATTCAATTCACTTTTTGAAACCAAGTATAAGTTGGCCAAGTGTCTTATTTTTAATGAAATGATTGTACCAGGAGAACCAGTAGTAGAACATACTACTGACTCTCCATTTGAAACCAATTCTTATCCAAATCCCTTGTATTACACAAATGGCCCGTCCATTCCAAGAGTGAAGGACTCGGGCCAAAACCGATTCAGGGGAGCACAAGGTTACCATAGTCACAATGTACTTCAGCATCTACGCAGCTGTGGGACTCAGGTTGCAATTTTCAATTTTAGTTGCATACAAACTCAATTGAGAATTTCAACTATAAATACTGCAAGAATTCCCATTATTTCACCACAAAAAATAAAGAGAGTCACGGTAGAGATAGGAAAAGAAAAGGTTTTCACATGCATTATTTTATAGTCCATTACAACTTTTCAAATCTGTCAAGGTAGTATACTTGTGTGCAAGTGATTTGTTTCCTTATGCACTTTTGTATTCAATTAAATATGCATTAATTGCTAGTGGACCTTCGGATTCTTTAAAAGGGATATGAAATCCTTCGAAAATTTAAGAAAGCCTAAAATCGGTGTGTCGTTTGGTCACCGATATACTCCATAAGAGGAGTGGTATGAAGTACTTATTTATTGTTATATATTTGTTTATGAAAATTGCACGTATGTTACTGAGTATTTTTAAATACACTTTTACTATAAATTTTACAAGTACAGGTCGATTGAATCTATGGCGGGATGGTGATGCAAGCTGCCAATAAGATCCAAAAACGAAAAGTATTAAATTTTTTTGATTTTGTCTTTAAATTCATTAGTTAGTTGAATTTATTTCAAAGTCATGTTATTTAATTAGTTGGTTGAATATTTTTATTTTTTTTAAAGATACAATTTTCCATGTTTAGTTCAAATCTATGGATATTCAATATTTTATTTTTAAAGGAATTTATTTTTATGGTTCTGTATTTAAAAGAAACAAAAGCGAGTTTTTCGTGACACTTCAAAGACACTCAAAATTTGGGGTGTTACATAGCTATGCCAGGTGCACTGAATTAAAAGGTCCTCTGACCATCAAATGTAAAAAGGGCCTATTCTAAAGCATCTTTCCTTTTTTGAAATCCACCATAAATATGAAGATTTCTTTTCCGGATTCAAAAAGTTAATTATCATTGAGTCTGTCTTCCTGTACATAGAATTTTGAAGATATGCAATATTTCTAAAATTGTGCATTCCACACATCCAAAACTACCATACCAAGTCCCTTGTACTGTTTTGCCTTGCCAATCATGTGGACCAATTTTAACACGTAAGCACATAAAGATTGATTCTAAACTACTTTGGGCTATTTGGCCTTCTCAAAAAGCATGGCATATTTGACTATTCCCATTATTTAATTAGCAAAATGAACAACCGTGAAGATAATAAACTACACCTAACTAATCCAGTATTAAATGACTCAGATGCAATTCATATATTTCATTATCATCTTCCATTAGTTATAAAAAGTAAAAATGCTTTAGTAGACAGCAACCCATTGAGCCTGGAACGGAGAAGGTACGGCTGAAACACATGAAAATGCATCCAACTTTGAAACTAGAAAATAATATCACCTTCATACCTCCAGCAACACACACACTTGATTCTCTATACTTTTTGGGTAAAATCTTTGGTTGCTCCAGCCAGTTAGTCTTCATAACAGAGAGTGATGGAACCATGTCCTCCTCCAAAGAAGACCACAAGTTTTCTCTAACACCGGCCTGAAGTTTAGGAAGTGGTGAAAGGAAATATGAATATATAGCTATTTACAGAAGTGCAAACAAGGTAACGTTGGGATCTATGCCTTGCAGCCTAATTGTAAAATTCGATATTTATGAAATGCTATTGTTCTGCCTATCTCTATAAATATAATAAAAAGGTAATCACCCAACCATAAGTCAGAAAAGAAAAACCCTAATCAACTTACAGCTGAAGATGAAGCATAAGTTCGATGATCTTCAAAAACAACTCGGAATGAAGAAATGTTGATAATGGGCAGCTGAAGTCTTGACACCTCGAATGTTTTCCCTGTTTTCTACACAATTCAAATGAACTAAGTCAAAAACAGATACCACTGGTGTTTGGGCAGCATTACTGCAATGCAAATGTGAACTAGAAACATAAAACTGCATCTAAATCTTGAGTACACCAGAAAAAAAGAAAAGGCATGTTAAAATTCATCAGCAAAAAAGCTACATTGACGTATCAATAATGCTTCTCAGATTCTACTGCCATCATAATGGAAACCAAAGATGCACATGCACACAAGGTTGTTCATCCAAATAAAAAACTCGGTAGTAAAACACCTGGATAATGTTCAATCATATCCTCATATTCGAAGCTTAGTGATTTCAAGAAAAGAAGATGATAATATTTCAATTCTACTCTGAGATAATTGCTATTAGTTACCCTTTTCCAGATCATGAGGAAAAAAGGCTACAGTTGGGGGGAAAAGGAAAGGAACGTGATAAAGAAAAGAAAACAAACTTGGCATCAGCAACAACCTGAACAATTTGAAAAAATTCCCTAAGAAACAACTCCTGAGTCATCTTTGATTGATGACCACAGGCCAGGACTTCTAACATATGATTAATAGCCTCGTCAGAAATTCCAAGAATTGCATACCACCTGAATCAATTGTAAGATTAGTACCGCATAATTCCATATTGATGCTGTCAAAACCAATAATTTTCTCCCAATACCAAATTGTCCAGTTTTCTGAAACTCACTTTCCAATATGAAAATGAATGTGATCCCTGATGCGGTTCCATGCAGTGCCATTGAAGACAGAAAGAGCACCTCTATATGTTCTAATTGCATGTTTTATCTGATAAAAGGCAACATAAAACATTCTTGAGGTTAAATCGTTTACATGCATGTATAATTTTCATACTCACACAATAACCAACCTGATCACATTTCTTGTAGAGATCACCAGAAAGAACAAGATGAAACCCATACTTGCGTAACATGGGTGGCGATGAAAACAAATAACAGTAAGATGCTTGCTCAAGCATCACAGCCGAATGCAGGGGTTCCTAACAAGGATAAATTTCAGAGCAGAATATGATGATTTCCCATCAGTACTGTTGTCAAATTTATGGGCATTACCTCACCAGGGATACGGAAATAAACACCAGCAGCATCTTTATACTGATCCCTAGCCTTTAACATTTCTCCCCACCAAAGACCACACCGTGTAGCATTTTGCAAACCAGATGATCCAATTTTCTGAAAGTAAATTGATTTAACAATCAACAAGTCAATGAATTTACAGCCAAATGGAAACACATTATAGAAACATAATTTTTCCAAACCCGGTTTTGAGTAGTATTAATATTACCAAAGTCTTCAATGTTCAATGAATTTTGTTAGTTGTACAACCGGGGTTGACAACCTCCTCACAGGAGGGGAGTCCACGATTTTTTTATTCATCGTGGGCTCCCCTCCCATGTGTGTGGTTATCGACTGGAGTTGTCAACCCCGAACCCCGACTGTACATATAGCATGGCCCATGTTCCATAAGAGGTCAAGCAAAATTTTAAACTCGGATTTGGCAAGAATCTCATTTTTTGGTAGTGCAAAGGGGGAATTGGCCCAAAAATTGAATTGGGTCAAGACGCTGTAGGGCTGCCAGCGGCTGACTCAAGTGCCCCCCCGAACCGCCTATTACACAGCTCACTAACTCTACCTGGGGTGGGGGTACCTATTATTCGTCGGCGGTCTGGCACACCCCTACTATACAGGGCCGCCCCCCAACTCACTTAAACTTAAAGGATGCTAATTAATTTCAAAGGAAGTTTTTTCTAAATCTTAATCTAGAGAGAGGCTAGGCTGGAAAAAGGATCAAGCACCTAAACGTGTGACTAACTGAGATTATAAAGCAGTAATAACATTCAACAGCAGTATCTTGTCACCTAATACAAGTGAGACAGCTTGCCAATTATCTCTCAAATGTTTAATGGTTAGTAGCTTATTTCTTATTCCCATACCCAATTTTTCTCCAAAACTTTTCTCTCAAAGAAGAGCACCAGGCAAGCATAATACATCCTGTCAATGATGTCTAACTTTGTTGGATTTTATGCACAATATTAAAGAGATAAAAAACGAAAATCAACACAAGAATTTTACGTGGTTCGGCGATGTGCCTACGTCCACGAGAGTAAAGTGGAGATTTCTTTATTCAGTTGTGAAAAATAGGGTTACAACATATTATTTATACTAACCCTAACCTGAGCCCATATAAAATTTTAAGGCCCGTACAGAAAATACCCCTATACCGTACCGCACCCCCAGCCCATTCAGCGTCCCTAACAACTAAACAGTGAATTAAACCCGCGCAAGGCCGATGCCGTCGCTCCGTTCCTTTCCATTCAATGCGCTCCGCTCCGCGCCGACATCAGCCCATTTGATCCAGGGCTTGTGTTCCACTCTATATGAGCCACATGCACAATCTTCACCTTGGCGAATATTCACCCCTTAGGAGAAAAAACATAACCCGGAAAAAACCACACCATCTAGGACCAATAGATTGGGACACATCCTCTCTAACAGCTAGAGATGTTAATCAAGTTCAAGCAATGCTTGAACCTATCCATTGTGATCGGCTTTGTCATCATGTCTGCTGCGTTCTCTGAGGTATGCACCTTCTCTAACAACAACCCTCCTGAAGTAACCAACTCTCTTATCTTATGAAATCTCACATCAATGTGCTTGATTCTTGCATGATAAATCTGATTCTTAGCTAGGAAGAAGGCGCTCTGACTATCACAGTACAGCTTCATTCCATCTTGCTTGATCCCAAGTTCCCTGACAAGCCCTTTCAACCACAATAATTCCTTGACTGCCTCAGTTGTCGCCATGTACTCTGCTTCAGTTGTAGATAATGCCACAAGTGATTGTATCATTGACCTCCAACATATGGGCCCACCTGTGAGTGTGAAAACATAACCTGTATGGGACCTTCTGTCATCCAAGTCCCCTGCATAATCTGCATCTACATATCCTTGAACTGAAATATCACCATGTTGTCTCTCAAACATGATCCCGCACTCCATTGTACCTCTCAAGTACTTGAAAATCCACTTTACAGCTCTCCAATGCTCTCTACCAGGATTAGCCATATACTCACTAACAACACTGACTGCATGTGCTAAATCTGGTCTGGTACACACCATTGCATACATCAAACATCCAACTGCGCTGGCATAAGGTATCTTTGACATCTCTGCAACATCTTCTTCACTCTTTGGGCATTGATTATTAGACAATCTGAAGTGATTTGCAAGTGCTGTGGTGCTAAACCTCTCAAACACTTTCTTCAAATAGCTTTTCTGAGACACCCATAATTTCCTGGCTTTCCTATCTCTGTTGATCTCCATGCCAAGAATTTTCTTAGCCGGTCCCAAGTCTTTCATATCAAACTTACTGCTCAACAAAGATTTCAATTTGTCTACCTCATCCATATTCTTGGCAGCAATTAACATGTCGTCCACATACAATATCAAGAAAATATATGAGTTATCCTCAAGAACTCTGTAGTATACCCAACAATCATACTCACAACGACTGTAGCCAATTTGAATCATATGAGAGTCGAACTTCTTGTACCATTGTCGTGGAGACTGCTTAAGCCCGTATAAAGACTTCTTCAGTTTACACACAAGATTCTCTGTTCCTGGTTCCAAAAACCCTTCTGGCTGCTCCATGAAAATCTGTTCCTCCAAATCACCATGAAGGAAAGCAGTCTTCACATCTAGCTGCTCTAACTCCAAATCAAAATTAGCCACCATTGCCAAAACAATCCAGATGGAAGTGTGTCTGACGACTGGAGAGAAAATTTCATCATAATCTACTCCCTTCCTCTGTGAGTATCCCTTTGCTACTAATCGAGCCTTGTATCTTTCTCCTTCCTTTTCTAACATTGCTTCTTTCTTTCTATACACCCACTTACACCCTATCTGTTTCTTCCCCTCTGGACCTCCACCAAATCTCAAGTATCATTTTTATGCAATGACTCAATTTCCTCCGTCATAGCCTCTATTCATTTACCTTTCTCCTGACTACCAATGGCATCCTGAAAAGTTATAGGATCGCTATTGCTGGTAATGAGTGCATAAGAAACCGAATCCTCAAATCCATACTTTGCTGGTGGTTTGGTAGTGCGACGTAGTCTATCTAAGGCAACACTATGATACTGCTCCACCTCTAACCCAGAACTATCTGCTCCCTGAGCATTAATTTCTGTGTTAACATTGTCTAGCTCTACTTGCACCACTTGGCTTTTACCTCTGCCCTCGTCTGAATTGAGCTTCTCTTTATCTGTAGAAGCTTTAAGCATGAATGCTTCATCAAATACTGCATCCCTACTTATCACCATCTTCCTTGCCTCTGGATCCCAAAACTTGTATCCCTTTACACCTTTAACATAGCCCAGAAAAATGCATTTTCTTGATTTCGGATCAAGTTTGGATCGCTGATCACTAGATACATGTACATACGCCGGACAACCAAATACTCTCAATTCAGAATAATCAACTTCATTACCTGTCCAAACTTCCTCTGCAACTTTCCCATCTAGTGCTGCTCGTGGTGATCTGTTTATGACATAACATGCCATGTTTACTGCCTCTGCCCAAAAACTCTTTGAGAGCCCTGAGTTCAGCCTCAAACATCTTGCCCGTTCTGCAATTGTTCTGTTCACCCTTTCCGCAACACCATTCTGTTGCGGTGTCTTGCGAACTGTATAGTGCCGCTGAATACCATGTTCCTCACAAAATCTCAGAAACTGTGAATCTGTATACTCTGTACCGTTATCTGTCCTCAGATACTTAACTTTTCTGCCCATCTGGTTCTCTATTTCTGCTTTCCATAATTTGAACTTGGCAAAGGTTTCAGACTTGTGCTTCATGAAATATACCCAAACTTTTCTAAAGAAGTCATCAATGAAAGTAATAAAGTACTGAATCCACCTTTGGACAACTCCCTCACTGGTCCCCAAACATCTGAGTGCATATAATCAAGAATTCCCTCTGTCTTGTGCTTTCCCATCTTGAACTGTACTCTGGACTATTTTCCAAGTACACAGAACTTGCAGAAATTCAACTTGCATGATTATACCCCCTTCAACAAATTTCTCTTGTGAAGCTCAACCATGCCACGTTCTCCTATATGCCCCAGTCGCATATGCCATAGAAGAGTGTCATCTGACTCTGATTCTGCTGTAACAACTCCACCTACAACTGTATCCCCGAGTAGTTTGTAGATATTTCCTACTAATTTCTAACCCTTCATCACAATCATAGCCCATTTCTTCACTGTTAGAGCCCCACACTCTGACTTATAAGAGTAACCGTTTGTGTCTAAAGTGCCTAAAGAAATTAGATTCTTTTTCAACTCAGGTACATGCCTAACATTTTCCAAGGTCCTTATCACACCATCGAACATTTTAAATTTTATGGACCCCATTCCAATGACCTTACATGATGCATCATTACCCATCAGAACAGATCCAAAATTACCAGAACGATATGAATGAAACCAATCCCGATGAGGACACATGTGATATGAACAGGCTGAATCAAGTACCCAACAGTCATTTAATTTTATAGAATTACCTGCAGAGACTGATAACATGTCTCCATCTCCAGAATCCGAGTCTCCTTCTGCAACACTAGCTGAGTTTGAGGACCCATCACCTTTCCTTTCATCACTCTACTTCTTATTAGGACAGTCTCTCTTAAAGTGGCCCATCTGATGACATTTGTAGCACTTGATGTTTTTCTTATTTTGATTCCTAGATTTTGATCTCGTGTTCCCTCTAAAAGAAACACCCTGTCCTTCCTTCTCCCACGAACCTGGTAGCCCTTTACGATCAACCCTTTACCCTGTGAAGTTTCGCCAGTCCGCAGTTTCCGCTGGTTGTAGGCTAACAGGGCTGATGTAACTTCCTCCAATTCGAGAGTCTCTTTACCCCATGTCAACGTGGTCACCAGATGGTCGTACGAAGGAGGCAGTGAGCACAACAAAATCATTGCCTTGTCTTCATCATCAAACTTGATTTCAAGTCGCAATAGATCGCTGATGATCTGATTGAACACATTGATATGTTGAATCAGATCCGTACCCTCCAACATCTTCAGCCCATACAGCCGCTGCTTTAGATGCAGCTTGTTCGTGAGAGACTTTGACATATAACGACTCTCCAATTTCTCCCAAACCTCCGCCGGAGACTCAACGTCCATGACGTGATACATGATTTCGTCCGCCAAACAAAGCCGAATTGTACCAACTGCTCGCGCCTCGAGCTCTTCCCAATCGACATCTGACGTACCCTCTGGTTTCTTCCCAAATAGTGCATTCATCATCCCTTGTTGTGCCAACAAATCCTTCACCCTTCGCTGCCATAATCCGAAGTTCCCAGATCCGTCAAACTTCATCACATCAAATTTTGCAATCGAAGAACTCACCATCTGAACCTGGCTCTGATACCAGTTGTTGGATTTTATGCGCAATATTAAAGAGATAAAAAGCGGAAATCAACACAAGAATTTTACGTGGTTCGGCGTTGTGCCTACGTCCACGAGAGCGAAGCGGAGATTTCTTTATTCAGTTGTGAAAAATAGGGTTACAACATATTATTTATACCAACCCTAGCCTGAGCCCATATAAAATTTTAAGGCCCGTACAGAAAATACCCCTGTAACGTACCGCGGGGGCAACACCCCCAGCCCATTCAGCGTCCCTAAAAACTAGACAGTGAATTAAACCCGCGCAAGGCCGATGCCGTCGCTCCGTTCCGTTCCGTTCAATGTGCTCCGCTCCACACCGGTATCGGCCCATTTGATCCACGGACTATGTTCCACTCTATATGAGCCACATACACAACAAACTTGGACTTGATTCTTGTTTTATGTAGTAAGCAAACCACTGAGTTTGATTCTAGTAATATCCTCTCTGAGATATTGAAGAAGAGACTCAAAAAGTTCAACACCAAATCTTGTTTTTATTAACTTGACAAGGATTTCTTAGTTCTGGGTCCAAATTGAAATTTTAAACCACTTGCAACTTCTAGTCCTCATTATCTTGCTTGCTTATTTACCAAGTAGTATTCAAATATTCATCCTGTCTCAATTTTTTCACAACTCAATTCGACTCAACTTTGCAAAGTTAAATCCACATTACTTTTTATGGCTACAGTTAAATCCACATTATTTTTTATGGCTACAGAAATCCTGTTGTCTATAGGTATGATTAAATCCATATTTGAGCCACATATTATAACTGCACTTCCAAAAGTTACACAAACCTCCCGACATTTGTTTCCCATAACATGCTCTCCCTTTAACAGTTTTCAAGGCCTTTGTCAGAAGAGTAGCGATGATGATGTCCGTCCATGGGTTTTCCTTTCATCTTGTCACATTTCAGACACAAACGTAGATGGTTCATTAAGCTCCTAAGATATACTAATTCTTTGATTCCAGTTAGAAGGATCTTGAATTAAGAAACACGTCGTGGAAGCTAAAAAGGAATCTTGAATAATTGCAGTAGTCAGATTCGACAATATCTTTTCTGGCATAAGGAGGCAAAATAAGAATTACAATTGATGTTAAACAAATATAAATAATGTTTTCTCAGATTATATATTTTCACTTTGGGTGTAGGAGGACGAAATGATGCTAGACTTTAGAAACATAAAACATAAAGTATTCAAATCTTGCAAGTTAGGATTACACGTACCATGTAAGTACTAAATGCATTTTCCATGCAGTACTCAGCATCCTTTCTTGACTGATCCAACATGAAGTATGTCAATCCCATCATCTCCTGGAAAACCATACAATTATAAATAAAATGCACTGAAAGAAGAAATTTACAAGGTTTAAGGCTAAAGCGTACAGTCACTTCCAATAGATAAAAATCACAAGAGAGGGAAGAAATATTTCTTTTTGACACCTCCTGAAATAAAGAAATTGAGATATCCCCGGACATGCTATTAAGACAGCTCTCACCCATAATAAACCAATGAAACATGTTTCTGGAAAGTAAATCTAAACAGTGTTCATTAATACACGATTTAATTAAGAAACATATTCAGGAGAATGGTTTTATAGAACAGGTGAAAGTAAATACTTTATTTTACATGTCACAGCGAATTTCTACCATTTCTAGAAGCATTAAGAATAAATGAGATAATACCTCAATGGAGTATCTTTAGACTTCTAAAGTTACTCATCATGTGGAATATCTTTGACTATTTTAAATTGTTAATGGGGAAGAAGTCATCTGGATTGCTAAAAAAGTTGATAAAGATTTGATATAATTGTTTTTACTCTATTATTTGAGTCTTCATTCTTTTTATTTATTAGTCATGGTTCATAACATGAAGACTATTTATAGACTCAATAACATGAAGACTATTTAAATAGACCTACAACTATAAGTCTTTAACCAGATCTATTTCTTATAACATTACATAAATCAACTATATCTGAATTTTTATGTGCACCCTTACAATCCAAATTACTATAAGTCTACAACAACATATTCACGTTTCGAGAAAAACCAAAAAGCGAAAGTTGAACCATGTGATGGAATAAGAATTGAATTGAAATGTAAAGTAGCTTTGTTCAGACATGTTCTATATAACTATATCCCACATGTTAATAAATGCACTACCCAAGATAGTATACTCATGATTCAGTATAATTAATCAACTTGGAACAGATAAGTAAAAACCTCATGGATCTAACTAGAAAATGCATCAGATATTTTTTAAAGTAGGCCATAAATGATGAGAATAACTACGTTACTTGTCGTATTGGACGATCTACATAAGCATCACCTAATTTCTGCTTTTATTAGTTTCTCTTGAACAAGAAAGCAAGACAGACATCTCTTTCATATGATTACATATTTCCAGCTAAAGCCAATTTGCTCTTATAATCAAACAAATACCATACACTGTGAGACAAAAGCAACAGTTTCTAGAAATTCAATTGATTTAACACCTTTAAATCATCAACCATGCACCACCAGACCAAGTAATCAACAAAAAGAAGACAGTTAAGCAGAAAGCCTCTAAATGTACATGGAAAGGTGGGAAGGTGGGGGAGAGATGGTATAGTAGTATTTTCAACCAAAGCAATCCAGCACATGGCTCATATAAAACAATATACGCAAGACCGGTCCAAGGGGGGAAAAAGAAAAAGAAGCACCTGAACACCAGCATAGTGTTTCCATGCTTTATCAAGCTTGTAATCCGTAGAAATTAATCGATAGTTTGACAATGCAAGCTCATAATCTCGTAACATGAAAGCATAGTCACCCAAAACTCTTATTTGAGATTCAATGGAGCTAAAAGTGTACCTTCAGCATAGGTTATACAAATCAAGTTAGCTGGCAAAAAGAAAAAATGGAAAGAACAAATTCAGTATGAAAACCAAGTCTACAATCGTACGTCGGTCCACTGGGATAGTCTGGTCCATCTTCTTTCCCTTTTCTCCACCATAAGTTTTTTAATTGGTTTCTAAAACCTTTCCTTGTCGCAGAAACCTGGTGAAAATAGATATTAGAGTGCTCTTCTGAGGGGGCACACATGCAGGAATGAAGTTCGAGCAAGTAGAAGAAAAGAAGAGACGTGAATAATAATTCGAAACTACCAACTTTTGAAGTGCAAGCTCATTCTAAATGGATTAGAAGTTTGAATAGAACCTGCTGATTCAGTATGCGAATTTTTAGCTCCATGTGAGGAATGATGTGTTTAGATGACAGATCTTGCATTGCATTCCTCAACTGTACAATTTAAGAAATTTGCTGATATTTGTCATTTCAAAGATAAATTGCTAAGCAAAATTATGGGCCTACAATCCTCAAAGTGTCCTCGCAAGCAAGCTATTAATGCCAGAAAGAAATTACCTCATCTATATCATCTACATTAAGGAAGCAATCCTGCTGCTGGTCATGAGAAGCAGTATCTTTCTGTAGCAAGCAAAAGTTGAAAGTGAAAAGTGGAAGGAGGCCCAGACAAATATCAGTTTTTGAAAATTGGCTTACATAGAATGCCCAAGGGTTTTCTTGATGTTCTCCAAACCCATCTGCAGAAGAGTTTATACATATTAAACGACAATCATTCACACCAAATGTACTCCTCATTTCTGTCAAGATCCTATGGGCCCTGCAGAACAAACACCAACATCAGATGCATCCATGGCTTCAAAGTTGTCTTTATCAACTGACTCTGGACATAATAGATGCCAATACTCTTGCATTTTTAGCTATACACATAGTATTACTGTAACTACAACTAGTCAGCATTATTACAATGCACATTATCAAGAAAGGAAAAGCTTTGATTGCCAACAAACGTATAAATGAGATGCTTAAAATTCCTTTCACTTAGCAGCACAAACAAGGAGTGTGAAACCATGCCCTGTTTGGCTTAGCTTAAAAATTGGATTAAAATCTGAGTCAACGTCAACGTCAACAATTTATTATAACTACACATTCCATGGGACCCACAACTTTTCAACCACATATTCCATTAATATTTACCAAAATCCACTAAAAATCTAACTTTTATCTAACTTCTCATTTCTGCTCATTTAAATGATTCTGACGCTTCCACGGTCCATGGATATGCAAGACAACTTGAACCCACAGAAGCCCCATCAAAATCAAGTATTCAGTGCTGCTTCCCATAGCAGAAATCTACTTCACATGAAAATGGGCAAATACAAGTCTCTATCCGAAGAAATAATTTTCATCTAACATCCACTACAAGCCAAAAAAATCTCTAATCTGGATCTTAGAAACTACACTTCTAATAGTACAGGACTTTTAGAATTTCTGTACTCATTTTTCTTCTAAGTTATTGAGCTTCCTTCTCTTCCCCAGTGAGATCTTTATGTCATCCTTCTTTCAATGAGTATTCCTCTAAGTAGATGATAAAGGAAATGTTGCATTAGTTCTTGCTCATCTCATTCAATAAGCAGGCACCTGACATGAGCATTCCTCAACTGGATTTATATTAGAACAAAAAATTATGCAAAAGAATAAAGGAGCTTGAATAGTTTTATGCTATTCAAAATTAGTCTTCAATCCTGGCAATAGATTGTTTACCCCTATTGAAAAGAACTTCATACTTCTCACACTGGATGAACACAACAAATACAATCCCTCTATCATAGACAAGGCAATGCTGCAGTATTGGATGTACATCATCATGATTGGGATTTAAGTGCAAGAGTAATCCTTAAAAAAAATCAGAAATGTGCAGACATATGCGTATAGTCTCCAATATCAGAATTTACTTGCTAAAAAAGAGTTGGGGACTAGACACAAATGTGCAGACATATGCGTATAGTCTCCAATATCAGAATTTACTTGCTAAAAAAGAGTTGGGGACTAGACACAGTACTTCTCTGATAAGTCATCTTGGTTATCGTGGACCAAAAAAAAATGCTTAGGAATCTTTGGATCCATCGCTCCATCATTAAGAAGAGAGGGCAACTGGTTTGTATTGAAGAGGTCAACAAATTTGTTGACAGGATCTTCATCCTTAGATGAAACAGCCAAAAGACCTGATGCAGGATCACAAAAGGCAGAAAGATAGAAGAATATATAAGCACAAATTTAAAAGTCATCATACTACAAGCAAACAGGGCTGCCAAACTTAACTTACAAAAGGGGGAAGAGGAAGATCAAAAGACACCCAAAATAATGCAAAGGTTCATAGAAAACAAAGACTTGACATAAATATATGGCTTACATGCCACAGGATGATCAAAAGCTTCATGTTCCGAAAAACAGGCAGCAGCTACTAGCTCTTTGTTAAAATATTGAAACCATGATGGCAGAAACTCCAGTTCAGAGGCTGCATGCACATGCCAACTGTTGATTAGTCTAAAAATGTCAAATTCTTGTTATAGGGGTAATGACGTAACATTTTGTAAGAAACTTATAATATTATTTTGGACGTGAAAGTTAGATAACACTAAATCAACATACATATACTAGTGAAAAAGTAAGAATAAGGAAAGTCAGCAATCAGCCAGCTTCAATAATACATGTTCGACAGTCCATTTTGCATTCAGATATACTTTTGTCTATTCATATTTTCTTAACTTTTTTCTGAGGAATCACAATTGGACTTCAACTGTTTCAAGCTGGGGGCTATAACTTACTCGCTAGCACAGTCTCAATTTGAGGTGGGTCTGAAGAAAACTCCAGAAGATCTTTTTCTCCTGCATGAGTGATAACTTGTTTTAGCCTCTCCTTGGCAACCTGGATCAGCAAAAATCGGATTCAAAAAAGAAAATTGCAGGCGAGCTTTATGGATGGTTTTCAGTCCATCACTAACACCCTCAAGGCTCAAAATAAAACACAAATCAAATGGGCCCTTAGTTATTAGATAGCCTTAGGAAGTGAGACATCCTATAGTTACTACTAATTTCTATCTATCCTTTCACGAGTATTCCTTTAAAAATGAACCTACCCAACTCCTAAAAGTAGTATTAAAAAATTACTTCTTTAAGTAGAAACCAACTAACAGTCTCCTACTGATTAGTCCATCTGACATGTCTCTTTTTAAAGGAAAAATGTGACAAACTCTGCTCATGAGATAACCCCACCTTCAATAATATGCCAAGGAATGTCTCTCAACCAGAAATGAAAATTCTAAGTCAATACAAAAATACAATACAAGTTTATATACTCCCAAGTCCCACCTCAGCTTTACATCTACATGGAATATTGAAATTTGAATCTCAACTTCTCCAATACTCATGAACACCTTTCACAGTGCAGTCGGTTCTCATCAACCCCTGTAGAGCCATAGACCAAGAAAAAATGCATCTATAGCAAAGTTGAGTGTCTACCCACTTTCTCATGCCACATCCTCTACACTGAAAATCTCCAGAAGCAATATGGAAAAAAATCAAAATACCTTATTCATCTAAGCCCTTGTTTGATTCCCATTAATTTGGCCACAAAAATGAAAAATATGACCGTTATCTATCACATCAAACCATCATATTTGACTTTCTATCTTTTATATAGATCCATAATGGTTATATTTTTCATTCTCATTCTTACAAAAATGGATACCAAACGAGACCTAAAACGAGTTCTATTACAGTAGCTATTTTCTCTTTCTTCTTCTCTCTCGACAAAAATCTATTACTCGAAGTTATGTAGAACCGATTTACGCTTTATAGAGCATCAACTCAATTTTTGCATGGTAATAAAGCCAAAGCATAATGGAAAGGTTAGTACTGCAACAAGAATTGAGTTTAGCAGTTGATTGAAGCACGTAATCTTACTTTATATTCTCTTCTTCCTTGCTTCAGAAATGCTTGAATTCGAATATTATATTTTCCAAATGCATAGACTCAATCCTTCTCTCTGTGAATTTTAATTGTTGAAATACAAAGAAATTCACCAGGAAAAATAAATTAACCCTATATCACCCATATTCCCCTTCGACCCCCAGACTTTTCAAATCAATTCCCCTTGAGATAATGAAAAATAACACATAAGCTTCCCGATTTCCTGATCCCATTTATCTAAGACTGGGACCACAGTAACCGATAAATTTCATCATGTTCTGCAATATATTAGTACTTGCTTCAACTGATAGCTATTGAGTATTATGTAAAGTACTGCGGCTAAAAGACCCTAAACTTTATAAATCAGTGTTCACACTAAAAACGAAATAGAGATCTCGTTTCAACAAAACTGAGAAGACAGTAATCATTATGCAACGAAGGTCAGAAACTCTTTCCTTAGTAAAGTTCTGCAGTATCAAAACCTCCACACCACGTGAATGCACCCCAGGCAGCACTCCCTAAAGAAACATATACGCCCAAAGCCCCCTGACTTCGCACCATGTCTGATTTATTCTATTAAAAAAATACAAAACATGCACAGATGTCATTTCCTAGTTTTATTATGCTGTGTCAATTTTTTATTCCATGCAGTGAGCTTGGAGAGCACATTTACCTATGCTTAAAAGCACCTCTTTTAGGTGCTTAGGCCATCTCCAACCCAGCACCAAATTTTGCACCATTTTGCACCAAATTTTGCACTAAATCTTGCACCAAACCAAAATTCTTCTCCAACCATTTCACCAAAATTTACACCAAATGAACAGTGATTTATTATTTTATTCATTCTTTCGATTTTTAACAATATATTTATTTTAAAATATTATTTATTTATTTATTTATTTTATAACTATATATATTACTAAATCATAACTTCATTAAATTAAAACTTCACATGTCATATATATTATGTTAAATTGACAAAAATAATTGATTATATTATTAATTTATGATAAACAATTACGTTAAATTTACAAAAATAATAAACTTTAATAATATAATTAATAGTGTAATTAATTAAGTAATTATTATTATTATCATCATTATCATTATCATTATCATTATTATTATAGAATGAAAATGACACAAATGTCCTTAACCATTATCTTTAAAAAAAGAAAAATAAGGGTAAAATGGACATTGCACCATTTGGTGCAAAATGGTGCAACATGAATAGTGTTGCACCATATTTGGTGCAATACTATTCATTACACCATTTTTTGCACCAAAATTTGGTGCAATGGTGCAATGGTTGGAGGAAGTTTGCACCAAATTTTGGTGCAATTTGGTGCAATGGTGCAAGGGTTGGAGTTGCCCTTAGGGCATACTGCCCAGAGAGAGGTTAAAAATGTGCTTCTAAGAGCAGCCAAACATGTTGATAGTAAAACCTTAACGCCATCTACTAACTCAGGTTTCAATCATTTCAATCTAGAAAATTTAAACACCAGGATTGCATAATATGTTAAGAACGTGTAAACAGATATACTTTTAAGTAAATGCACCTCAATATTTGGCTGCCGAATTTCAGATGCATAGAATAATCTCAATCTGAATTTTCTTAGCCTGTAAGGCTGATCGCTAGCAGTCCTCACTGGCACTGAAGATTACCCAATTAAAACAATTAGCATACCACAATATATGAAAGCGCCAAATATGGTACCAAGCCAATTAGGAGATGTACCGTCGATATTGTTGAAATTACAGAAGGGGCTAAGCATTTCAGTGAAGGAGAGGCCGTTTTTCCGGCAGGACTCCTCCACGAGTGGCGTACGGAGGACCATGACCACCGGGGATATCTCGTCCAATAGCATCCTGCCAAGTGTCGTGTTCGCCGGATCCACCATCGCCATCGGTCCTATTCCGGTTGGCGAAAAGACGAATCTTGGTAACTCACTCACTCAGACACTCGGGAGTGATCTCGACTGGGTTGACTCGTTTGTTATTGATTTTTGGTATGAGAAAGCTGAACACAGATCTTGAGAATCATGGAAGGAGATCTTGAAAGGTCGCTACAATATGGGCTGATAAAGGCCCATTGGATATGTAATGGGCCACGGGAAATGGACGCAAAAAGTACTTCGGGCCTTAGGCCTTTTTCTCTGTCTCTGCCCTTCCCAAGTTCTTTTGGAAGCTTACACAAATAGCATGGATTAAATTTTGGGAAAATTGTAGTAGTGGTCCCTAAACTTTTCATTTTTTGTAAAAATTATCCTAACCTTTATTTTGTGTCAGCGAAGGTTCCTAACATTTCATAAATATGCACTTGAGGTCCATCTGGACGGAAATCGTTCAAACATCAACAGTTGACCTGAAAAATTAAGGAATTAACATTCAACAAAACCATCCAAAACACCGTCCAAAAATGTATCAACATCCAATAAAATCGTCACGATAGCAAATAGTTCAAGAAATTTTCTCAATCAACTGACGGTGTTTTGGACGATTTTCCATCCAGATGGACTTCAGGTGCATATTTATAAAATGTTGTGGACCTTCGCTGACACAAAATAAAGATTAGGATAAGTCTACAAAAAATGAAAATATTAAGAACCGCTACTACAATTTTTCCTTAAAATCTGGATAAATCTGTTTGTAGATAATTTTATGTACATAAGGGTGTCTATACATTCACATTATGTACACCCAACACAATCCTTAAATTTTCATGAACATAAAATGTCATTACAGGTTAATATGTGATTAATTTTTTGTCTTGTATAACCCTTGTTTGTTGTCCCTTCTTTTTAAGATAAAGAGTTCTGAATAGTGTTTTTTTATAAGAATGTGTGGCCAAAAAATAGAAAAAATTTGAATTTTTGTACAAAATATTTTATTATGTAAATATGTGATTGAAAATAAGTATATAAAAAAGAGTTTTAAAAATATGAGAATTAAATAGGGGCATCATTTTATCAACTTTTCTCTCTTTTTTATTTATCCTAGGGTTGGGAAAACTCCCCAACTGAATCGGATCGAATCGAATCCGAACCAAATTAGGCGATTCTTTTTAAGTTATATACCCGAATGGGTATCTGAATCGAGAACCTACGAGTTCAATTTGATTTTCGGTTCTAGATCAAGAATCGAATCTTCCTAATTTTTTAAAATTTATTTATTTTAAATCAGCTAAATTATTTTTTTCTAAATAAATTTGCTAACTAATTAATTTAATTCAAACCCAAAAATATAATTTTTCTATTTTTAATTTTCAGTCCAAGTCCAACTTAATCAAATTGACTTAAGTTTTACCCAGATTTGTTATTCTACCGTAGTGTAGTTTCTACCATTTTGAAAAAATCGAACTGAAGCTCAAGAGCTTCTCTCTTAATTACTGTAAGCTCGCTATCGTCTTCTTCCTATGATTTTAATGATTAAATTTATGAAGAATTTAGCAAAGAGAGACGCAAAAGACATATAAGATTAGACTATATTATTTTGTAAGAGTTGAGATTGAACATGTCATTAGTTAAATTAAATTTAGTTTTGTTAATATTAAAAAAAATTAATTATAGTACAAAACTTGAGAAGCGAATGGAACCGAACCTAAACGGTTCCATAGTTAAATTTGGACCCGACGATTCTACTTATTAAATACTAGAAAATTTCGGTTCTAGTTCGGTTCTCGTTAGAATCGAACCGGACCATGCCCACCCCTAATTGATCCTATGATTTTGATCGGTGATATCAATAAACCACACGATCTAAAAGACTATCTACAAATTGAATGAACAATGTGTCCAACAACTGGAGTGACGTGTATGTGCTATTGGTGCATGTATAAATGCATGTGCTCACCGTTACGTCTTGTTTAGGGTGGCTTATAAATGCATTTAAAAGCATAAGAGATGACACTTTTTTCTCTCTCGTACTGATAGATAAATCACCCCAAACATGTCATGGTCTAGACTTTCTTCCGCTTTTATATCAAATCTTATTTTTCGAAATCATTTGCATAGTCTCTTAAGTTAAAGTTTTAGGTCTTGTAACAATGAATGTGTGTTACAACTAAACCATGCCATAAATGATGTTTTATAGAGCTTTTTATAATCTATCTTCACTCATTGACCTCGAGAGATACATGGTATTATCGTGAACTTTATATTTTGACAATGGATAACCGTACATCGCTTTTATTGATAAATTGTGTTCGTCCCATATATTATTCCATATTAGCCACTAATATAACCACAACAATATTTCGAACTTCGGCTTAGCAAATTCATTCAGATATGTGTCCAAGTGCCTCATTTAAACATTCATCACAATTTTGAGCTTGTAAAGACAAGGATTAAGCCCCAACCATGTGGTCATGGCCTCTCATATCTAAGCCCCCGTTTGAGCCCCATTATTTCTCATTACATTAAATTAAATTTTTCTCTCTCCTACTTTCATCCACACAATCTTAATAAAATAATATTATACGTAAATTAAAAAATTTTCAACCACTCATTTATCAAAAAATACTATTCATCTCATTATAGTGCCAAATAATGGGGCTCAAACACACCCTAAGTTAGTTCTACCAAATTTAATAGCAACAAGTTGTGTCCCGCGCGTTTGTGCATGTGTGTAAAATTCCCTTGTTATGGTTTGTTATTAATTTGACTTCCTTGTTTACTAGTTCCTTTTTTTTTTTAAGGAATCTGTTGATTCTCTCTGAGTTAGTTGGATCATAGGTACGATAATTTACTTCACGGATTGCAATATGTTTCTGTCCATAAAGATCCCACCAAAGCATCTTCTACTTATAATAGACCATGAACTTGGGCACAATAATTGGTACACTAGAGGTGCGTCCTTCCAGGTCCTTTCCCTTGAAATTTGGGTTTTTAATTTGTATCTTGATTTAGGAGATTTTGAGAATAATTGCTAAGCTTAAAAAGTTTGCTTATAAGTAAATAAGTAAAATTTCAAAATTGATATTTTTTTCTCCTTATCGAAGTTGAAAATAAGTAAATTACTCGGTGCATGTTTGGCAAAGTTATAATTGCTTGTAAGTTGGTCAAACTTTAATTTTATATGCACATTCCGTAGGATAAAAAACTTTTACATACTTTTGCTCATGTATTATTTAGACTCACAGCTTATAATATAATAAAATTTTTGCCAAACATGCTCTTATTTGACAATAACATTACTTTCAAATGAACAAACTTTTTTTTTTACTTAAAAGTAAGTTATCCAAACATGTTTGGAGATAAAAAAGTTACTTATAGTAAACTTACTCTTTTTTAGCTCAGACAAACACGCTCTCAGTCTACCCCGTGATTAATTATATAAGAAAGAGAGTGTAGATTCTTTCCTTTTATAGTTAATTTTAACCCATCCTATAAACATAGTCTTTCTTTTTATAATCCTAAGACACAATAGTTATATAAATTCACTATTTCTTCTATTATTTGTCTCAATGATATTTATTTCGAAGTTTCTAACGAGGTTAGAACAGTTCTTGCCGCTTGAACAAGGTATAACCACCATTGCTTCTACTACCTTATATCAGACTTTTGTTGCCATGAAAATTGTTCTTGCCAATTGCCATCACCAAAGAAGCTGACAAATTAAGCGAGATCCTGTAGAAGTGTAATATTGTGCAGAACCTGATAGACAAAAAGATAACTATTTTAGTAAGAAATTCTCAATTGTAAGCTTTCTACAAAATTGCAATCAAATTTTCTTTCGTCCCGACGCGATCGAGATTAGGCGGAAGGTAGTCTAGCGGAGCAGACTACTGCCGCACGGTGTCCCTTTCTGTGCCAAGAAGAAAGGCACCCCGTGAAACCGAGTGCTGATACTGACGTGCACTGCACTGCATTGCCAGCAATACTTAAAAGCAAAATGTCGAGTATATCTTTATTTAAAAAGTCATATTCCGAAAGTCAACTCTATACTCAATTAATGAGGGTGTTTGATAGGCATTTTTATGTAAAAATGTATTTTAGAATAGTAAATTGATGTGAAATGTGTGGTTGAAAAATAAGGAAAAGTTTTTTATTTACGTGTAATATTATTTTAATAAAGAATGTGTGGTTGAAAAGAAGAGAGAGAAAAATACATTTTGAAGAAAATGGCTAACAAACGGGCTCAATATGATCTTTAATTCGACCAACTGATCAACTTTTTACTCCATCAATCAAAAGTTATTTTCCTTTTTTTTCTTTTTTCACCTGCTCAGGCTATTTTTGTCATCGTCCACCCTAAAAATCCTATTCTGATAATAAAAAAAGAATATTAATATATTTTATTCCTATAAATTTTCTTTTATATATATATATATATATATATATATATATATTATCATTTTTCCAATCCAACTATTGAATTATTCTTGATTTAGCAGTTGTGTCCAATTTTTTTCCCAACCCTTAAAATATTCTAAGTTGTTCATAATTTCTTGATCACCAAACTCAAACCTTTCTTTAAAAATTTCTCTCTGGATATATAAAAATTGTTATGCCCTTCACCAACCACGTCGAAGCGTAAGGGATACCCACCGACAAGGTGCTATGTGTCAAGTCGAGGCATTACCGAAGTGATATAAGCCATCCTAAACCCCAAGTCGACGTGCTATCAAGCACAAGCATTACCAAAATAATATTGTTCAAGGCTCCCGCCGATACCAAAGTGCGAAGAGACCAAGGCATCATGCGGCAGAGGAGGGCAGAGGCCACTCCACCTCCAGTTTCAGAGATATATCTCTGTGTCGGGATCTTCTATCTTTATGGATTGATTGATGTGACATCTTTACCTTATGTCAACTCACGTATCGGAAGAATTAATTGCCCGCTCCCTAGGACACGGCTAATTGACGCCTACGAGCAAACGCCTCACACCTCAAATGCATACACGTGTCCCACATCTAGCGGTGCCCTTTGCCTATAAATACCAAGGGATTGCCCATAGACAAAGGTAATGTTTTCTAATCCTAGCACTCCACAACCAAGTAATATATATGCTCTTCCCCACTGTCTCTTGCACAATTTCGGCACCGTCGCCATCACTGTCCACTGACTTGATTGTCAGAGTGTATGCGGTCGTCGCCGTCGTCCCCATTGGTACCCGTCGTATACGCCTGACTATTTGCTCTTGTGCGCACACGTGGAGTGGCTCTCTGTTGGCCACGTGGAAGGTCCAATTAACGAGGTCAACAAATTTTTTAATTTTTTCATAGCTTCAACAGTTAAAGGATTTTATGATAAAAAATTATCTAAACTACCTAATTAGTAATCATGATGAAAGTTACTTTTTGTCTACCAAATGAAATTATTATATTCATGCTTATTTAGGCCCTGTTTGGGCCCCATTAATTTGAAGAAATGTACTATGGAATAGTGATTGATGGAGAATACGTAGTTAAAAAATAAGATTTTTTTTATTTGCGTGTAATATTCTTTGAATGAAAAATGTGTAGTTAAAAATGAGTACTGTATAAAAAAGGGAAAATTTTAAAGTAAAAGATGACAAACAGCGGTCTTTATTTTATTTTATCACCTGCGTACCATTTTATTTCTTCAAATAACTATGTGCATGTTTGATTGCTATACCTTTTGCAAAAAAAATTTGAGTTTTTCGTCAAATCATATGGGAACCATGATGTCTATTTAATGGTAAGTAAAAAATGGTTACTATGAGACAACCTTCAAAGATTGAAAAGTTAATAACTGTGACTACACAATACAAAGTCTACTTTGCCCTTCCAATAGCACCTAATCGTGAATGATGAGGTGTAATAGATGCATTGATATGAAAATGGCCCAAAAGTTGACTTTCTTAAATGATTGCCAAAATATCATTTTTTGGCTGTTCAACTTACCCCTCTAATTATCTTTTTGTGTGCATTTAATGTACAATGGATGATGAGATATGATTGTTGTCTTATTAAATAAGTTACCTTATATATTGTAATTCACAATGACTAATAAAATTGTTAACAAAAAATAAACATTATTTCAAAATTTTTCCTTTAGATGACGAAATGAAATTTGCTCTAAAAAAAAAATGCTAATCTCCTCTACCATTGAAATATCAAAGTTGAAATCATTATGGATTCATCTTTCAATTTGATGTTAGCATTTACAACATGTTGAATGTTTTTATCCTACAGATAGGATGGCCTTTTGGAGCATTTATTCTCACTTCTCACTCATTGGCCTCCTGTCTCTCATTCTTTTCCACCCTATAATCACCACAACTACCATTGTAATCCGTTTGTATGTCACCCGACAACTGTCCTCCACTGCCCTCTCCCATTCCGCGAGGCCTTGACTTTTCGCAATAGCAATACATGCAGCTCAAATGTAAAAGATAATATTCTTATTCCCATGCCCTTTGATACAAATTACGTTCGAGGCACAATGGCAGCTGTTTTATCCATATTGTAACATTCAACTTGCTCCGAAAATGTGTCATTTCACTTCCATTTGGCTCATCTTGAGCTTGAAATCTTTTCTTTGATCAAATCCACCTTTCCTTACCTTACATTAAAATGTATCGATTCGACTCAAATAGGATTTGATGAAAAATATCCAAGTCCATTCGACAAGCCTTGGATCAACTACTAAATTACACGCGCATATACATGTCTGGCATTCTTCCTCTATATGTCGAACTTGTTAAACACTTGGATTCAGATATCATTGTGGTGGATGACATTGCAAAGCTCTAGGGAGTTGATTTGGGTAATAAAATATTGGCTGCACCAGAATATTACCATGAAAATTTCACCAATTATTTTATAAACACATTTTGGTCAGATGTAATTTGGCAACGACATTTGAAGGGCGTAGGCCATTTTATTTCAACATCGATGTAATGGTGGTAGAAGTTGACAAATGGAGAAAATGAAGATACTCATAGAAGGTTGAGAAATGGATGGCATTGCAAAAACAGAAGAGAATACGTCGATTAGGATCATTGCCACCAATTTTGCTTGTTTTTGTAGGGAACATTAAGGCAGTGGAACATAGATGGTCTCAACATGGACTAAGTGGTGACAATTTTGAAGGCAATTGTAGAGTACTTCATCCTGGACCAATTAGCCTTCTACATTGGAGTGGCAAAGGTAAACCATGATTAAGATTGGACTTGAGAAAGCCGTGTACAGTCGACTATTTGTGGGCCACGTATGATCTCTACCGTTCATCAAGAGTTGCATTGGAAGAATGATTAAAGGATAAACATAAGGAGTGAATATTGGCGAAAGAAACCTGAAAGTTATCCTTTTTTCTTTCAGATAAATAGACTTGGGAGATGTCATTCAACATAAGGAGTGAATATTGGCAAAAGAAACCTGAAAGTTATCCTT
>NC_036253.1:2683477-2688218 GCF_002742605.1 Olea europaea var. sylvestris | reverse complement strand
ATTTTGATCGGTGATATCAATAAACCACACGATCTAAAAGACTATCTACAAATTGAATGAACAATGTGTCCAACAACTGGAGTGACGTGTATGTGCTATTGGTGCATGTATAAATGCACGTGCTCACCATTACGTCTTGTTTAGGGTGGCTTATAAATGCATTTAAAAGCATAAGAGATGACACTTTTTTCTCTCTCGTACTGATAGATAAATCACCCCAAACATGTCATGGTCTAGACTTTCTTCCGCTTTTATATCAAATCTTATTTTTCGAAATCATTTGCATAGTCTCTTAAGTTAAAGTTTTAGGTCTTGTAACAATGAATGTGTGTTACAACTAAACCATGCCATAAATGATGTTTTATAGAGCTTTTTATAATCTATCTTCACTCATTGACCTCGAGAGATACATGGTATTATCGTGAACTTTATATTTTGACAATGGATAACCGTACATCGCTTTTATTGATAAATTGTGTTCGTCCCATATATTATTCCATATTAGCCACTAATATAACCACAACAATATTTCGAACTTCGGCTTAGCAAATTCATTCAGATATGTGTCCAAGTGCCTCATTTAAACATTCATCACAATTTTGAGCTTGTAAAGACAAGGATTAAGCCCCAACCATGTGGTCATGGCCTCTCATATCTAAGCCCCCGTTTGAGCCCCATTATTTCTCATTACATTAAATTAAATTTTTCTCTCTCCTACTTTCATCCACACAATCTTAATAAAATAATATTATACGTAAATTAAAAAATTTTCAACCACTCATTTATCAAAAAATACTATTCATCTCATTATAGTGCCAAATAATGGGGCTCAAACACACCCTAAGTTAGTTCTACCAAATTTAATAGCAACAAGTTGTGTCCCGCGCGTTTGTGCATGTGTGTAAAATTCCCTTGTTATGGTTTGTTATTAATTTGACTTCCTTGTTTACTAGTTCCTTTTTTTTTTTAAGGAATCTGTTGATTCTCTCTGAGTTAGTTGGATCATAGGTACGATAATTTACTTCACGGATTGCAATATGTTTCTGTCCATAAAGATCCCACCAAAGCATCTTCTACTTATAATAGACCATGAACTTGGGCACAATAATTGGTACACTAGAGGTGCGTCCTTCCAGGTCCTTTCCCTTGAAATTTGGGTTTTTAATTTGTATCTTGATTTAGGAGATTTTGAGAATAATTGCTAAGCTTAAAAAGTTTGCTTATAAGTAAATAAGTAAAATTTCAAAATTGATATTTTTTTCTCCTTATCGAAGTTGAAAATAAGTAAATTACTCGGTGCATGTTTGGCAAAGTTATAATTGCTTGTAAGTTGGTCAAACTTTAATTTTATATGCACATTCCGTAGGATAAAAAACTTTTACATACTTTTGCTCATGTATTATTTAGACTCACAGCTTATAATATAATAAAATTTTTGCCAAACATGCTCTTATTTGACAATAACATTACTTTCAAATGAACAAACTTTTTTTTTTACTTAAAAGTAAGTTATCCAAACATGTTTGGAGATAAAAAAGTTACTTATAGTAAACTTACTCTTTTTTAGCTCAGACAAACACGCTCTCAGTCTACCCCGTGATTAATTATATAAGAAAGAGAGTGTAGATTCTTTCCTTTTATAGTTAATTTTAACCCATCCTATAAACATAGTCTTTCTTTTTATAATCCTAAGACACAATAGTTATATAAATTCACTATTTCTTCTATTATTTGTCTCAATGATATTTATTTCGAAGTTTCTAACGAGGTTAGAACAGTTCTTGCCGCTTGAACAAGGTATAACCACCATTGCTTCTACTACCTTATATCAGACTTTTGTTGCCATGAAAATTGTTCTTGCCAATTGCCATCACCAAAGAAGCTGACAAATTAAGCGAGATCCTGTAGAAGTGTAATATTGTGCAGAACCTGATAGACAAAAAGATAACTATTTTAGTACCATAGGGCCTGTTTCAAAAATTTTGTAGCAATATGAAGTATACGAAGAACGAAGATGCTTATTTTCGTCGACTAGTGAATACTTGGAAAACATGAAACTTCTGAACGTGAATCCGCACTCCATGGGTGGTACTTGTGGTTGGCACTGTCAATGTCGCCAGCCGGAGAATTTGCACTGCATTGTTTGACACCTCCACAAAATCATCATAAATTGAAGGCAAACACTAGAAACTTGCACAACTAAATCCATCCTTTGGCATAAGTTGGATTGTTGAATAACAATAACCATCAATGTCATTCATAGGGTATCCACAAAGATCAAATGAGAAGTCACACACAAGTCCGAGTGTCAAGGACCGCAGCTTTACTTAGCCCCTTGACACTATCGCAGCCGCAGTTTGCCCAACTTCGGCCGCACATTGTAAATAAAAAATGGCTAACAAACGGGCTCAATATGATCTTTAATTCGACCAACTGATCAACTTTTTACTCCATCAATCAAAAGTTATTTTCCTTTTTTTTCTTTTTTCACCTGCTCAGGCTATTTTTGTCATCGTCCACCCTAAAAATCCTATTCTGATAATAAAAAAAGAATATTAATATATTTTATTCCTATAAATTTTCTTTTATATATATATATATATATATATATATATATATTATCATTTTTCCAATCCAACTATTGAATTATTCTTGATTTAGCAGTTGTGTCCAATTTTTTTCCCAACCCTTAAAATATTCTAAGTTGTTCATAATTTCTTGATCACCAAACTCAAACCTTTCTTTAAAAATTTCTCTCTGGATATATAAAAATTGTTATGCCCTTCACCAACCACGTCGAAGCGTAAGGGATACCCACCGACAAGGTGCTATGTGTCAAGTCGAGGCATTACCGAAGTGATATAAGCCATCCTAAACCCCAAGTCGACGTGCTATCAAGCACAAGCATTACCAAAATAATATTGTTCAAGGCTCCCGCCGATACCAAAGTGCGAAGAGACCAAGGCATCATGCGGCAGAGGAGGGCAGAGGCCACTCCACCTCCAGTTTCAGAGATATATCTCTGTGTCGGGATCTTCTATCTTTATGGATTGATTGATGTGACATCTTTACCTTATGTCAACTCACGTATCGGAAGAATTAATTGCCCGCTCCCTAGGACACGGCTAATTGACGCCTACGAGCAAACGCCTCACACCTCAAATGCATACACGTGTCCCACATCTAGCGGTGCCCTTTGCCTATAAATACCAAGGGATTGCCCATAGACAAAGGTAATGTTTTCTAATCCTAGCACTCCACAACCAAGTAATATATATGCTCTTCCCCACTGTCTCTTGCACAATTTCGGCACCGTCGCCATCACTGTCCACTGACTTGATTGTCAGAGTGTATGCGGTCGTCGCCGTCGTCCCCATTGGTACCCGTCGTATACGCCTGACTATTTGCTCTTGTGCGCACACGTGGAGTGGCTCTCTGTTGGCCACGTGGAAGGTCCAATTAACGAGGTCAACAAATTTTTTAATTTTTTCATAGCTTCAACAGTTAAAGGATTTTATGATAAAAAATTATCTAAACTACCTAATTAGTAATCATGATGAAAGTTACTTTTTGTCTACCAAATGAAATTATTATATTCATGCTTATTTAGGCCCTGTTTGGGCCCCATTAATTTGAAGAAATGTACTATGGAATAGTGATTGATGGAGAATACGTAGTTAAAAAATAAGATTTTTTTTATTTGCGTGTAATATTCTTTGAATGAAAAATGTGTAGTTAAAAATGAGTACTGTATAAAAAAGGGAAAATTTTAAAGTAAAAGATGACAAACAGCGGTCTTTATTTTATTTTATCACCTGCGTACCATTTTATTTCTTCAAATAACTATGTGCATGTTTGATTGCTATACCTTTTGCAAAAAAAATTTGAGTTTTTCGTCAAATCATATGGGAACCATGATGTCTATTTAATGGTAAGTAAAAAATGGTTACTATGAGACAACCTTCAAAGATTGAAAAGTTAATAACTGTGACTACACAATACAAAGTCTACTTTGCCCTTCCAATAGCACCTAATCGTGAATGATGAGGTGTAATAGATGCATTGATATGAAAATGGCCCAAAAGTTGACTTTCTTAAATGATTGCCAAAATATCATTTTTTGGCTGTTCAACTTACCCCTCTAATTATCTTTTTGTGTGCATTTAATGTACAATGGATGATGAGATATGATTGTTGTCTTATTAAATAAGTTACCTTATATATTGTAATTCACAATGACTAATAAAATTGTTAACAAAAAATAAACATTATTTCAAAATTTTTCCTTTAGATGACGAAATGAAATTTGCTCTAAAAAAAAAATGCTAATCTCCTCTACCATTGAAATATCAAAGTTGAAATCATTATGGATTCATCTTTCAATTTGATGTTAGCATTTACAACATCAATCAAATTTTCTTTCGTCCCGACGCGATCGAGATTAGGCGGAAGGTAGTCTAGCGGAGCAGACTACTGCCGCACGGTGTCCCTTTCTGTGCCAAGAAGAAAGGCACCCCGTGAAACCGAGTGCTGATACTGACGTGCACTGCACTGCATTGCCAGCAATACTTAAAAGCAAAATGTCGAGTATATCTTTATTTAAAAAGTCATATTCCGAAAGTCAACTCTATACTCAATTAATGAGGGTGTTTGATAGGCATTTTTATGTAAAAATGTATTTTAGAATAGTAAATTGATGTGAAATGTGTGGTTGAAAAATAAGGAAAAGTTTTTTATTTAC
>NC_036253.1:2580946-2683431 GCF_002742605.1 Olea europaea var. sylvestris | reverse complement strand
AAAGTTTTTTATTTACGTGTAATATTATTTTAATAAAGAATGTGTGGTTGAAAAGAAGAGAGAGAAAAATACATTTTGAAGAAAATGGCTAACAAACGGGCTCAATATGATCTTTAATTCGACCAACTGATCAACTTTTTACTCCATCAATCAAAAGTTATTTTCCTTTTTTTTCTTTTTTCACCTGCTCAGGCTATTTTTGTCATCGTCCACCCTAAAAATCCTATTCTGATAATAAAAAAAGAATATTAATATATTTTATTCCTATAAATTTTCTTTTATATATATATATATATATATATATATATATATTATCATTTTTCCAATCCAACTATTGAATTATTCTTGATTTAGCAGTTGTGTCCAATTTTTTTCCCAACCCTTAAAATATTCTAAGTTGTTCATAATTTCTTGATCACCAAACTCAAACCTTTCTTTAAAAATTTCTCTCTGGATATATAAAAATTGTTATGCCCTTCACCAACCACGTCGAAGCGTAAGGGATACCCACCGACAAGGTGCTATGTGTCAAGTCGAGGCATTACCGAAGTGATATAAGCCATCCTAAACCCCAAGTCGACGTGCTATCAAGCACAAGCATTACCAAAATAATATTGTTCAAGGCTCCCGCCGATACCAAAGTGCGAAGAGACCAAGGCATCATGCGGCAGAGGAGGGCAGAGGCCACTCCACCTCCAGTTTCAGAGATATATCTCTGTGTCGGGATCTTCTATCTTTATGGATTGATTGATGTGACATCTTTACCTTATGTCAACTCACGTATCGGAAGAATTAATTGCCCGCTCCCTAGGACACGGCTAATTGACGCCTACGAGCAAACGCCTCACACCTCAAATGCATACACGTGTCCCACATCTAGCGGTGCCCTTTGCCTATAAATACCAAGGGATTGCCCATAGACAAAGGTAATGTTTTCTAATCCTAGCACTCCACAACCAAGTAATATATATGCTCTTCCCCACTGTCTCTTGCACAATTTCGGCACCGTCGCCATCACTGTCCACTGACTTGATTGTCAGAGTGTATGCGGTCGTCGCCGTCGTCCCCATTGGTACCCGTCGTATACGCCTGACTATTTGCTCTTGTGCGCACACGTGGAGTGGCTCTCTGTTGGCCACGTGGAAGGTCCAATTAACGAGGTCAACAAATTTTTTAATTTTTTCATAGCTTCAACAGTTAAAGGATTTTATGATAAAAAATTATCTAAACTACCTAATTAGTAATCATGATGAAAGTTACTTTTTGTCTACCAAATGAAATTATTATATTCATGCTTATTTAGGCCCTGTTTGGGCCCCATTAATTTGAAGAAATGTACTATGGAATAGTGATTGATGGAGAATACGTAGTTAAAAAATAAGATTTTTTTTATTTGCGTGTAATATTCTTTGAATGAAAAATGTGTAGTTAAAAATGAGTACTGTATAAAAAAGGGAAAATTTTAAAGTAAAAGATGACAAACAGCGGTCTTTATTTTATTTTATCACCTGCGTACCATTTTATTTCTTCAAATAACTATGTGCATGTTTGATTGCTATACCTTTTGCAAAAAAAATTTGAGTTTTTCGTCAAATCATATGGGAACCATGATGTCTATTTAATGGTAAGTAAAAAATGGTTACTATGAGACAACCTTCAAAGATTGAAAAGTTAATAACTGTGACTACACAATACAAAGTCTACTTTGCCCTTCCAATAGCACCTAATCGTGAATGATGAGGTGTAATAGATGCATTGATATGAAAATGGCCCAAAAGTTGACTTTCTTAAATGATTGCCAAAATATCATTTTTTGGCTGTTCAACTTACCCCTCTAATTATCTTTTTGTGTGCATTTAATGTACAATGGATGATGAGATATGATTGTTGTCTTATTAAATAAGTTACCTTATATATTGTAATTCACAATGACTAATAAAATTGTTAACAAAAAATAAACATTATTTCAAAATATTTCCTTTAGATGACAAATTGAAATTTGCTCTAAAAAAACATAAATGCTAATCTCCTCTACCATTGAAATATCAAAGTTGAAATCATTATGGATTCATCTTTCAATTTGATGTTAGCATTTACAACATGTTGAATGTTTTTATCCTATAGACAGGATGGCCTTTTGGAGCATTTATTCTCACTTCTCACTCATTGGCCTCCTGTCTCTCATTCTTTTCCACCCTATAATCACCACAACTACCATTGTAATCCGTTTGTATGTCACCCGACAACTATCCTCCACCGCCATCTCCCATTCCGCGAGGCCTCGACTTTTCGCAATAGCAATACATGCAGCTCAAATGTAAAAGATAATATTCTTATTCCCATGCTCTTAGATACAAATTACATTCAAGGTACAATGGCAGCTGTTTTATCCATATTGTAACATTCAACTTGCTCCGAAAATGTGTCATTTCACTTCCATTTGGCTCATCTTGAGCTTGAAATCTTTTCTTTGATCAAATCCACCTTTCCTTACCTTACATTAAAATGTATCGATTCGACTCAAATAGGATTTGATGAAAAATATCCAAGTCCATTCGACAAGCCTTGGATCAACTACTAAATTACACGCGCATATACATGTCTGGCATTCTTCCTCTATATGTCGAACTTGTTAAACACTTGGATTCAGATATCATTGTGGTGGATGACATTGCAAAGCTCTAGGGAGTTGATTTGGGTAATAAAATATTGGCTGCACCAGAATATTACCATGAAAATTTCACCAATTATTTTATAAACACATTTTGGTCAGATGTAATTTGGCAACGACATTTGAAGGGCGTAGGCCATTTTATTTCAACATCGATGTAATGGTGGTAGAAGTTGACAAATGGAGAAAATGAAGATACTCATAGAAGGTTGAGAAATGGATGGCATTGCAAAAACAGAAGAGAATACGTCGATTAGGATCATTGCCACCAATTTTGCTTGTTTTTGTAGGGAACATTAAGGCAGTGGAACATAGATGGTATCAACATGGACTAAGTGGTGACAATTTTGAAGGCAATTGTAGAGTACTTCATCCTAGACCAATTAGCCTTCTAATTGGAGTGGCAAAGGTAAACCATGATTAAGATTGGACTCGAGAAAGTCGTGTACAGTCGACTATTTGTGGGCCACGTATGATCTCTACCGTTCATCAAGAGTTGCATTGGAAGAATGATTAAAGGATAAACATAAGGAGTGAATATTGGCGAAAGAAACCTGAAAGTTATCCTTTTTTCTTTCAGATAAGATAGACTTGGGAGATGTCATTTCCTTCCATTGAATGCAATGGCTTGCACAAATTAGGAATGCAAGAAAAGAATTGCGTTTTGTGAAGTTAAAGAGAATCTAATGCACAGTTCAGGTATATAGTAGATTGGCTTTTCTCTTGTTTTTTGTTAGGTTGTGTTGTTGTATTAAAATGTAAAAAATAACAAAGTATATCAATTTTAAGTTGAGCCGATCATACATTTTCAGCCTATATATGAACCAAGAGTACCGTTTTGTAATATGCGTAATTCATGCAATATAATCCTAACCTTTATTGGTTTTATGCAATACAACTAACCAATTTCATTTTGGCGCAATGCCCCTGATTATCTAAACCTTGTGGGATACAACCATGCCATCCAATTCTATTAAAAATCCTCTGCTTAAGTATTGCATGCACTTCATTCTCTTAAAATGTTCAAGGGCTTTTAGTTAGAACAACTCAATTTTTTACATTAGCCTATGCTTGTTCATAGTTGATGTGGGAGATGAATCTACACTTCAATACAAAACCCCAATCATCCACTAGAAATCCAAAATTTTTCTTCAATTTTCACGTTGGAGAATCAATGAGAAGTTGTTCATTGATGTTTTGGTTGCTATTGTTGTGAATTCCTTTTGGTCACTAGTTTTGATTACTGGTGTTGTGGACTGTTTTTGCTTCTATTTTTTCGTCATAGATTGTTGGTTCTAAAATTGATGGCTTTAGTTGTTTGGGTGAAGGGTTGCTGTGTTGGAGTTCTATAAGTTTTTAAATTGATGTGGATTATAGATTATGTCTTTTTTTTGCTGTGGATTGTTGATGTTCATTGTCGTTACTGTTAATGGACGTTTTCCGCTATAATCCGTAGGTTAGGGTTGTGAGGGAAGGTTAGTGTTGATTTGTGCAAAGTTAATAAATGCTAGGATTGTATTCAGCAGAAGGTTTCAAATTTACGGTTGATTTACGCAAAAGCTTTTATAGCCAGGGTTGATTGGAACATAAACGTTTCAACAAAGGATATGATCTTCTTTCTTATGTATTACAATTCCAAACCCAATTTCAAATCAACTCAACAAAAGCCAAAACTAATAACTTAATTATATTAAAACGCTTCATGATACACTAAATGGAAAATCGAATATAATAGAACAATACCGTCTAGATAACTTACATCAAATATGTCAGAATATATAATCATTCGTTTAATTTTCGTAATTCATTATCCTCATTGCAACAAAAACATAAAAATAACCCAAAAGCTAGCTTTCAACTTCAAAAGCGTTCTTTTCTATGTAATTCCAAAATTTCAAGAAAATTTGGCTTGCTCCAATTTCTTTTCCCATTTTTATACATAGTATATGGATATTTTTAGCATTTTGGAGCCTAATGTAAAAAATTAAGTTATTCTAACTAAAAAGTCCTCAGACACTTTAAGGGATTGAAATGCATGCGACAATTTAACAAAGAATGTTAACAGAATTGAACGGCACGATTATATCCGTAAGATTTGTTTGATCTAGAGATATTATATTAAAATGAAATACTAGAGTTGTGCTGTATAAAACATGTAAATATTAAGTATTGCTATTCAACTCCACTGGGGTTGAACACCAGTCTAGGTGGCTGTACAGCGGCACAACCTACATGGCAAAATTTTGTTTTAAAGAAAAATTAAACTAAATGCATTTATAATTTAACTTCCCAAATCCCAAAATCACTAAAAACCGCCCATTTCTTTTTCTTCATTTCACTGTAAATGTATTTCCGCCTCTTTCTCTCACTAACTCAATCTTTCATATTTCAGTTTATTTCTTTCACTACTCCACATCAAGTCTGACAATCGTCCCTCACCAATATACACCGTCAACCGAATATTCAAGCTTCTCTTCTTAATCAACTTCAATTGGAGTTTTAAGGTATAAACTTCTATTTCCATTGTCGGCTTTTTAATTATTGTTCTCTTCCATTTTCATTGGATTTATTATGTGAAAATCCCTTTTGATTTTCTTTTTATTTATTTCTATCTTATTTTTAGTTTATGATTTGGGTTTTTTTAGCTACACTAATAATTGGTTGAGATTAATTAATATCCAGATCAAATTTAGAGTACATATTATTCTCATTTAGTTGAGTTACTGATGCTAAATTCTTTGTATAGTATGACAACCCCTATTGTGTGATGGATAAAGTTTGGTTTACATAGGCTTAATTGTATTTCAATTGAAACTTTGTACGTGTATGCTTTTTGACTTTGGTTTTTTTTGAATCACCGAATTTTCACATTTGCATGTTTTTAGATATTGTTTCACAAACATTTCTAGAGAAAAATGAAGAATTGTTTTGATTTGATTAATTGCCGTTTATCTTTTCATAGATTATAAAGTCATTGGGATGTTGATTGAAGAAGGCAATATGTGATGAAGAATATGTGGATAAACAAGCTAAAAATAAGAACTTGGTCGGTAAAGAAATTATTCAAGCACCTGAGGTTGGGACGACTTTTGAATCATTGGACAACCTTTTTGGGTATTATAAACAATATGGAAAACAAGAAGGCTTTGGAATTAAAAAGAGAACAACATAATAATTTGGAGATTTGACATTTGTTTCTTATCGTGTTGTCAGGTCGGGAATTTAAGGTTTATAAAGCAAAATTGCCTCAATCCTAACTCATTGACGAAAGTAGGGTACAAGGCTAAGGTTAACGCTTCTGTATTTAAAGATGAAGAGTGCAAGATAAAATCTATTATATTAAAGCATAATCATGGGTAGTCCACAGAAATCGTGATTTTACTGATGTAATAGGGAAATTAGCATCGGTGCTAAAAGAAAACTTGAATTGAATGATCAAGCCGGAATTGGATTGGCAAAGAATTATCAATCATTTTGTAATGGTAACAATGTCCCATTTTTGGAGAAACATTATAAAAATTTTATTAGTTAGAAGAGAAAATTACTACTTGATATTGGAGATGCTCTAGCAATCCACAGTTATTTTATTCAGATGCAAGCAAAGAATTAAAACTTCTTTACATGATGGATGTAGATGATAATGCTCGAATTAGAAATTTATTTAGGACTGATGTAATGAGTAGGGCAGCTTACGAAGATTTTGGTGATGTAGTTACATTTGACACGACCTACTTGACAAATAAGTATGACATACGCTTTGCACCTTTTGTAGGCATAAATCACCATGGATACTCCTTTTTATTTAGATGTAGGTTACTATCAATGAGGGTACCGATACATTTATTTGGTTGTTTTGTACTTGACAGACATGTGTGTTTGGATGTGCACCGAGTGCTATAATTACAGATCAAGACAAAGTAATGCAGAAAGCTAGTGAGGTTGTGTTTCCTAACAATCAACATCATTGGTGCCTACGGCATATAATGAAAAAGATACCATAGAAATTAAGAGACTACAAGCTGCATGAAAAAAAGGTGTCTTGTATAGTGTTGTTTATAAATCATTGGAGAAAATAGAATTTGAGGAAAAGTGGGAGCAATTCATTACTGAGTTCAACCTTCGTGAAAATGTGTGGTTAGATAATTTGTATAAAGAGAGGCACTGTTGGGTTCCTATATAAAGGACACATTTTGGGCTGGTATGTCGACCACACAATGTATTGAGAGTATGAATGCATTCTTTGTTGACCATGTAAACTCAAAGACAATATTGAAACATTTTGTTAAACAATATGATAATGCTTTAAGAAACAAGGTCGAGTAGGAAAACTATGATGATTTTCAGTCTTTTACTACATGGATTCCCCGTGTAACACATTTTCAAATAGGAAAGCAATTTCAAAGTATATATACTAATTCGAATTTCAAAGAAAGTTGACTGAAAAAGTATACTGTGAAGTTCATTGTGTTGATGAGAAAAATGGATTGTTTAATGTGGTTAAGTAGATATTGGTTGGAGATAAACACAAAAAACTTCACTTTGCTGCTTGTTGCAGTGAATGATGAAATTAAATTAAATGTGCTTGTCGATTATTTGAATTTAGAGGCATTTTATGTAAGCATACTTTTATCATTGTTGGAGGAATGACTTCAAAACGTCTCACTCACACAAAAGTGAAAGTTACCTATGATGATTGGAAAGGTGACAAGGAGGCTCAAAGATATCACAAGCTGCAAAAGAAACTAGATGATGTTGCAGACTTGGCCGTCTCTTCTGATGAGAATTGCACTGTATGATTGAACATGATGAATGAGTTTCAATCGAAAATAAAAAGAAATGAATCAGATTTTAAGAATGCTTGACAAGTACTAATGCAACTATAACTAATATTGATTGTTGTGATAATGTTGATGACTTTCGTAAATCTCCTAGTGAAAGCGGACTTTATAATCCCCTTGATGTTCAAAGACATGGGCATCTACCAAGAATAGAAGGGTCTCCAATGTACAGAAGTTTATTTCCAAGAAAAAAAATTTAAAGAAAAAAGAAAGAAAAACTTGAGGTACATAATTATATATTCTCTTCAGTTTTAGTTAAACATGCTAAATTATTACAATTCTTATTTACTTTCAATCTAAAGCTGCTGTACAAGATGTTTGTATGCCTATTGAGGTCGGCATACAAGATAGTACAAGTATACAAGTAAACATTGATACTAGCTTAATAGTATTCAATTCTTATGATAGTTTTTAGAATTTACTTCACTTTATTGGTTTTAGGAACCAGGAACACAAGCATATAGACCCGACAAATTTCAAATTAATCAAATGGCAAGATTCTAGCAACACATTCCTTACTTTCATCACTTACCATCTTATGCTTCATCAACTCCAGTTTTACCAAATTCTGTGTTCCATGCTCAAGATAAAAAAAAAAAAAAAAAGTTCACTATGTACTATTATTTGATCATTTCATGTCTACGTTTATATATTTCTTTTTTCTATTTATTAGGTCTTGTCATGCATGACTATAATCCATATACGCAGAATAAAGATGGTACTCATTTGTAATTTTGATTCAGGTAATGATAACTTACCACTTATATGAATAATCAACATTTTATACTAATCTATTTTTTATTTTGCAAATGATAGGACAAGTCTTTAGAAGTGAATGATTTGGTCATAGAGAAGCTACAGAAAAGTAGTTGGAAATGTTTTATTGTAATGAAGTGCAAGAATGAGATCTACGTGTTTTGAATTCTAGAATAGCACGTTATGTAATATTGTTTTGCAAATGACAAGACAAGCGGTGCAGATTTAACCAATTTGATTAACAACTTGGTGTTCTTTGGTTCTTTTGTTTGGCTTTTTCATCCGATGAACTGTCGTAAATGTCACTTAATGTTATTAGATATTTTCATGTTTTTGTTTTATCTACTGTAGTCGATTCAATACTTCAAACCAAAATATGATCAAATAATTTTGATTTACTTTTAGCTTGTGATTGATAGTGATTGCCTCTCGTTTAGCTTTTTTCGGTGAAAT
The DNA here is from genome assembly GCF_002742605.1 of Olea europaea var. sylvestris. Classification (NCBI taxonomy): domain Eukaryota; kingdom Viridiplantae; phylum Streptophyta; class Magnoliopsida; order Lamiales; family Oleaceae; genus Olea; species Olea europaea. The sequence continues at coordinate 2,674,713 of NC_036253.1, read as the reverse complement.
ATGATTCAATTGTTTAGAATAACATTAGCATTTAGACATTTAGTGTAAATAAATCTTATCAGTATGGAAAGAAACATGTATTCCATAAAATAAAAAGAAAATTATGGCACATCACAACTTAAATAAAGATGTTGTTTCCCATTTCTATTAAGTTAAAATCTTGTGTTCTCAGCAAGGCAACAATTAAGCACAGGGATTAAAGATGGGTTTGGATAGCCAAATCTCAACAGGATAGAGACCCTCTTCATGGCAACATCAATTTCTTTAGCAAAATTGCTTCTGAGATTGATTTCTACCCATCATTCTCAAGAGGACATCAACTCCTTGACCCAAGAACATCAACAACATCACTTTCATTCAAATTTAAATTACAATAATCAAAGACAAGATGAAAACACAAATATTTCAAAATCCAAAAAATAGCGTATTAAAATATTAAAAATCTGACAAATTTCATAGTAGAAAGATTACAAAACTCCAAAGCCTCAAATTTCATTTTTTCAATAGAATAGTAATTGCTTTTCATAATCTGACGTTGATACATCAATTTTAACCCTTTTGCTAGCTTCCAAAACAAAAACTAACAAAATATTATTATAATTAAAATCCACTTTAGACTGAAATTCAATATCACTCTAGTTTTCATGAATTTCAAAGCAACCATTGTTGACTTTTCTCATTTTTTCAAACCATTTTCACCTCAATAGAACTAGTTTTGAATCCAATAATGACATTCTTTCTTCCTCCACGACCAATGAGACGATTATCCCTCTTTTGGTAGTGTTTCGACAACTGGTTTGGTGGTGATTAAGAAGAGGGGCTCAAATTTTCGGTCAGCAGTGCATATTGGTGAGGGACAATGGTGAGAATTGATGTGGAGTAGTAAAAGAAATAAAGTCGAATATGAAAGGGTTAGCGAGAGAAAGAGGCAGAAATACATTTACACTGAAATGAAGAAAGAGAGATGGGTGGGTTTTAGGGTTCAACCCCAGTGGGGGCTGAATAGCAATACTTGTAAACATTAGGATTGCATTGCGTCAATTATTTTTACAAGGGTAAATAGTACAAAACATTTATACCTTTTAATGTTATTGTGCAAAATGTTCTTACATTTCATTTTTTTAGCATTTCCACCCCTATTTTCACCTTCAATTGCGTAGAAAGTCATTTTTCATCCATTTTTCAATAAAAGGATGATTTTACCCTTCTATCCAAATAAAAGAAAAGAAAAGATAAAGAACTAATTGCAGCAATAGTCCCAAATTTGCAAAATATTACAAATTAATCACAAACATATATTTAAAAATCGTTCATCTTTTTCCTCCATCTTCAAACATAATCAAACACCCTGAATTTGGCAAAACTTCGCAAGTCAACCAAAATATCAATATATTCACACACATATTAAACTGCTATGGCACATTCAGTATAATTTTAAATTGTTTGGGCCGATTTAAGATTACTTAACATAGCAAAGTACACACACCATTACCCAAGATACAAATCTCACAAATAAAAATCCTTTTCCATTACCAATTTAGAGAAATTAGATAACTTTATCCACATTTACATGTTTATAAAACACTAGTCACTATCACGTGTGTTGCACAAATTTTGTATTTATCGTATTTTTATTAATGTATGAATTTTAGTTTTTTTGAAAATTTTTTGAAGCAATATCTAAAAATATTTTCATGATGTAAGAAAATAATTACAAATTATTTTTACAATTGCATAATAGTAAGTTATCTAGAAAAAATATGCTTGTATATTTCTTACTTGAATAAGAAACATCCAAACTATTTTGCTTGTATTCTTTGATAGTGTTGATATGATTGAATTTAATGTGAAGATTATATTTCTAAAATTTGTGTAATTTAATATTGTAAAATTGAAAAAAAAAATCTCTTCGCAGAGTGCGGAGAGAGTTGAACCAAGTGTGGAGTAAAAATAAAAAGGTATGGAGAGAAAAACCTCTCCGCACAGTGTGGAGATAGTTGAACCATGTGCGGAGTAAAAAAAAAACCTCTTCGCACAGTGCGGAGAGAAAAAAACTTTCTGCACAGTGCATAAAGAGTTGAACCATGTGCGGAGTAAAAAAAATGCAGAGAGAAAAAACCTCTCCGCACAGTGCAGAGAGGGTTGAATCATGCGCGAAGAGTTGGTGAACTCTTCGCACAGTGTGGAGTAAAAAAAAACTCTCTGCACAGTGCGGAGAGTTGTTTTCAAATTCCTTAATTACAAGTCAAATTTCAAGATTGTAAATTTTTCGTATATACAACGAAATAGAGTCGAAAAATATGGCTTAAAATCAATTATGTTTTCTTTAAATTCCAGTCATAGCTCAATTTCTGAGCATGCAGATCATATTTACGGTATTAGAAATGAGCTTTCTCGTGATTCATACAATGAAACAATATGTGAGTTGTGCAAAGAAGAGGATATTGATAGTACCATGGCATTACTTTCACAAATGGAGGCTCTAGGGTACCACCCAAATTCAATATTTTACACTTGCTTGATAACAGCTCTTGGACATTAGAAGCGGATACAATTTTCAATGAAATTATACTTTCGGGTTGTAGGCCAAGAATTAAAGTGTTCAATGCATTGTTCAAAAGTTGTATGAGAAAAAGCCTCTTAAAACTTGCAGATAAAGTTCCGAAAGTTTTTGTTTTTCTCTTCACACTGTGCGGAGAGATAGTTTGCAATCTCTCCGCACTTTGCGGAGTCTTTTTTTCTCATGTGCGGAGATTTTTTTTTTTGTTTCATGTAGTTTATATATACTAAAATTATTATTATTTTTTTAATGTTGTTGGCGTGATGCGTGTGTGGAAATATATTTTTCAATCACCATAAATAAATTTCTTCACAAAATGAAAAAAAATAAGAATGTATAATAAATCTTCTTATTACGTTAATAAAATTAAAATAATTTTTTTTTTTTACAAATAACATAAAAAAATTATTTTTATCTTTAACAAAAAAACACATTTAAAAATCAGTAATTTCATAATCACTTTTTTTTAATTCTCGAAAATACAATTATAAAAAAGGAAACAATATTGAATTACAACATTTAATACTTAAGAAATTTAATATTAAACAAATTTTATTCATTTATAACAAATTATAAATCCATATATGCAGCTTACTGTATTTGTAAGCAGCTTACCGTATATGTTGTCTACCGTATTTGTAGCCTACCATATTTGCACCTTACCGTATTTGCAACTTATCGTATATATTGCTTACCGTATTTGCAGCTTACTGTATTTTTATATACCGATTTTTGGACTTACAAATATCGAAAATGCAGAACACCATACATTCACTTACCAAACCGAATTTCAAAAAAAATTTTAGATTTTTATTTTTTCAACATAAGCATAAAATAAATATTAAATATATGTGAAGCACAAAATATAAATGCATATGAATATGGTGTTCAATCTTCAATTTTCTAATATTGAATTACACAAAATTTAGAAATATAATATTCACATTCAACTCAATCATATTAACACTATTAAAGAGTACAAGCAAAATAATTTGTATAATCCCTTATATTTCTTATTCAAGTATATTTTTTCTAAATGATACAATACTGTTATGCAATTGTAAAAATAATTTGCAATTATTTTCTTATACCATAGAAATATTTCTAGATATTGCTTCAAAAACTTTCCAAAAAATTAAAATTCATACACTAATAAAAATACGATAAATGTAAAATTCGTGCAACGTACGTGACAGTCACTATGTGGAGAGGTTTTTTTTTTTAATTTCGCACTGTACGGAGAGTTTCCCACCTCTCCTATGCGAAATTTTTTTTTGCTTTTTTTTACTCCACACTGTGCGAAGAGTTTTGTCATGGTGTTTGTCATCTCTCCGCACTGTGCGGAGAAATTTTTTTTTTATTTCGCACTGTACGGAGAGTTTGTCAACTCTAACTCTCCGCACTATGCGGAGAGTTTTTTCATCATTTTTTAAAACTCATATACGAAGAGTTTTTTCTTTCTTTCTTTCTTTTTTTAGCTCATGGTAATTTATATTTATTAAAATTATTATTATTATTTTAATGCTAATGGCATGATGTGTGGAAGAATATTTATTTGACATAATTATTTTTTTAATGCTAGTGACATAATGTGTGGAAGAACATTTGTTTGACATAAATAAAATGAAAAATAAAAAATGATGACATCATACGTAGTAAAATTTGATTAAATTACTATTGTATCAATAGTAGACCATTCTTCCCCTTTTTATTAGAAATTAGTTATTACACTCATTCGTTTATTATTGATATTTGGAAATTGAGTGTGGGTGTTTGAGAAAAACACAGACCCATGAGGGGTTCTAACTTGAGACCCACCCTAGATCCAATTAACCTCAGTAGGTTTTGGACCCAAAGCATGGAAGAAGCCGACAGGAGTCTTCTTGGTGGCGTCGATGGCTCGTGCCCTTCGTCGCCGCTCAACCCACTAGACATTTTCCTTTTCCAACTTAAACCTAACACCAATATTCGTCAAATATGGATCAGAGTTTGGACGATTCGGCCTCTGATAACCAGACACCTAAAGGGAAATTCTTCTCTCTAAAATGGAAGCTCTGCAATGATATTTGTTTTCTTTTAATTATATATTTGTGATTAATTTGTATTTTTTTTGAAACTTTGGGACTATTTTTGCAATTAGTTATTTATCTTTTCTTTTTGTCTTATTCAAATAGGAGGTTAAAGTCGTCTTTTTATTAACAAATGGATGAAAATGACCTTTTGCGTAATAAAATGTAGTAACATGGGTGAAAATACCAAAAAATGAATGGTCAAAACGTTTTGCACAATGACATTGAAAGGTATGGATGTTTTATGCTATTTACCCATTTTTACAATATACATATCGAGATTAATTAATATCAAGTATATTTTATCTTCATCAACTTATCTTCACTCTTTCATTTTGATGCAATGGGTCATAAATGTGCAGGTTGTGCTATATCGAGAACCAACAAGATTCTTGCATAAAATGGAAAATGAAGGGACATGTCGGTTATGTTAGCCTAATTGCTTAATAACATAATCTAATCCGTTTGACTCAATATTGGAATACTATGTAATTATCTCCACCATATTGTCGCGTTCGGCATGTTTTAAACATTATTAAAGAAAATGAGAATTATCAATCCTGTCATTTAGTTCCATTTACGTATTTCATCATTTATATTTTCGTTGATGTTAATTTTCTCTCTTGAGATACAGAAGCTAATTTTTCAAGTAAGATAAAATGCTATGCTAACTCTTGATTTCTTCGGCGGTGGGCGAGATTTTTGTGATAGCGTTGGGTATTTTGCTCAATTTCCTTTTCCACGTGCTCGTAGTTTTGCGTGGTAGGTGGTGGATTTCAATGGTGACATTGGTGGCAATTTGTAGAGAAATTGACAAGAAGACAAAATTACCCTTGTTTTTTGTAAAGGCTGGTATGACGCACGCGCTTATCTCATGCTACCTTTATCCCTATTGAAAGAGGCTACTGTACCAATACATGGATATCTTTCTTATTACTTATTCGTCATCAAGTTGGTCATTGTTCAAAATAACTCTGATTTAACTCTTGACCCTACCTTCAAATCATATTATTCCTCCGCCTTCTAGATGTTTTGGGCCGAGATATCAATTAGCTTAACCTACGGCCTGGCTTAAACTAGTAAGTATATTCTCCCCAATATCCTTAACCTGAAATGTTGGTCTGACTTCATTGCATCATCAGTCCTCGAACCTTAGTTCATTTAGTTTTTCTCAATTACATGTTGAAAATTGACCTTAAGTGAAAATCTCAACCTTTAATGCTTAACGATAGTGAGGCTATATATCATCATACAATATGTTAGCTTTTCTCAATATACCATTAGTACTTTTGTTGTCATCAAATAAACATTTTAAATTTTAATATATGTTTATTCAAATTTCAAAATTAAATAAAAAATTTGGGCTGCAGATAATTCTTTGCCCAAAGCGATCGCCCATTTTGCCTCGTCTCTTATTCGAACTTAGATAAACGTAAAGTTAATTTCAAAGATTATGTATTCTACTCAAATGAAGATGTATGGAATTGTTAATAGGAGTGAACACTGACAAGCCCCGGAGGCAATAACTTACTATCTTTTAACAAATTAACAGATATGTTTGCTTGACTTAGATTTACTATCTTTCTTTTCTCTATTTTATTTAGTTTATCTTCTATATATTTATTTTAGGAAAAATTACCTAAAACCCTACAATTAAATATTAGTTTTCATAAACAAGGGGGTTAAGAGGGCGTTTGACCCCTATTTTTATGAAAAAATACATTTTAGAATAGTAGATTGATGGAAAATGTGTAGTTGAAAAATAAGATTTTTTTTATTTACGTGTAATATTATTTTAATGAATAATGTATGGTTGAAAAGAAAAAAGAGAAAAATGTATTTTGGAAAGAATGAAAATCAAACAAGGCTTAAGTTTCGAATTTAGATTTCAAGTGGTAAGTATGATTATTAATTGTAACATATAAAAAATTAATTATATCTAAGAACTTCATTTCTAAACTCGATAATTTTTCCCATCTCTTCTTTCTCTAGCACATCCCTTCTCTCTTTATATATCATCTTCTTTCTCTCTATCATAGACCATCATGGGAGATACTGTGGCCACCATCGACGATGCTCACAATGTCGTCGATGCCACTGCAAGTGACATCCACCAATCTACTAGATGTGGCCCTGAAACCACAATCCCATTGACGACAAACCTCATTCCTACACTCTTCTTCTTCTATATCTTTACCATCAATCTACCCATCTCCACGCATCGCTTTGTAACATCTATCAGATGCCACTGTAGGAATCAAAATCATTATAAGATCTATTTAGTTTTTTTAGAGGATGGCATGCCACCATTCGAACTCGAACCGATATGCTCTAGTACTATTTTATAAGAGACGCTACTGCTGCAAGCATCGACACCTTGTTCTGCTGTCGCTATAGAAATGAGAGATCGAAAATATTTCATCCGGCTTAGCACCTTACTTCATCGTCCTTAATTTCCAACCATCCCCATATGCTTGGCACAAGTACTAGCTTAAAAATGAAAAAAGTAAGGATGAAGTCACATCTTTAACTCACATTGGAAATTGGTCTCGTTGGTTTCAAATCGTCTTCTCAAATGTCTTGGTAATGAACTTAGTTGCAATGGGCGTTCACTATTCTTTGTTCTAACTAGGATTTTGATGTATAAAAAGAGCTACATATTCATAGGATTTTTATCAAATCTATTGTTTAGCCCGGGTTTTGGGATGGATGTTGGTGTTTTGCAAATGGTGCTGGTGATATTCTAATTTGTGGTTTCGTTCTGTTGTTGTTGTGTTGGTTCTATTGGTGGTGTGTAGGTGGTTATGGTTCTATTGCTAGTGGAGCATGTGATCTTGGTGAGAGTGCGTGTTTGGTTTTTGACGTTGTTGGGAGTGGTGGCGACGATGGAAATCGAGGATATCAAGTTTATTTTCATTGTGATCGTCGGTGACCAAATCTATGTTAACTGTTACTGCATGTGGTTACACACAATCACAAATTGCAGTGACCTCGCCGCAAGACAATCACACTGAAGATAAGTTTTGGTCATAGCTAGTCATATATAACACAAGTGAGCAAATGTAGTATTTATGGTCGTGAATTTGAGTAGAAGGTGGTAGTGGTGGTGCATTGAAGGTAATGGTGGTGAATTGTGGTTTCTAGTTTGCAGTATGGGATGGAAGGGTGTAGGGGTTCCGTGGGCTGGGGGTGTAATATCTAGTTTTCATTTTTTGTAAATTCTTTAGAGGTGTGGTCCCGTGGGATGGGATATAATCTCTAGTTTTCAATTTCTGAAAAATCTTCCGGAAGGTTTGGTAGAGGTGGAGTGGGAGTGAATATGTAGATTAAATTTAAATTTGTATTATTATCATCATCATCATCATTATTATCTATCACCTAATTTATAAAATATTTTAGGGAGCTTATTAATTGTAAAATGTGATTCCTATGTGTAAGATTCATGTATCTTTCCCTTTATTTTAACTAAAATCGAAGGTCTTCATTTTTAAAAATAATTTATTAATGGTCAAAAGTAATAAAAACTGTAAGTATAGCTAGTAATGGAGCTAAAATATTTTATTTGGGGGGCAAAAATTATATAGCAAAAATAATTAAAAATAATATAACTATAATTGTTCCCAACGTGTTTCTATATTTTGAAAACGTCATATAATTACATCATTATCAATTTTGCTAAATATATCATTCTCGGTGTATACAATTAAACTGTCATTCAATTACCGATCTTCAATTCGATTGTACAATTGAGTCTTAACAAGATTCATTGTAGAAAATATCATCTCAATAGTAGCAATAGCAATTGGAAGAATCAATGCCAACGTCACAAGCCTATATTAGTGGATACACTTCATTTTTATCTTCGTCGCAATCACTTTCTTTGCGAGATCACTAAGACCCAGTAATCCTCCAAAATTTTCATCCGTGCGCATATCAAAAATATATATTTGAAATTTTTTATCAAGCGTAGAAAAGACCTGTTAGTAAAAAATCTTCGAAATTTACTCTCCAACTTAGATTAATTGAAACCACATCATCACGGCTTGATATGCAATTTATTTAACGAAGATTTTACTATCTAAGTGACTCTTTTTCCTTTTTTTTTTAAATTAAAAAAGTCAGAAATTTTGGGTGGACCACCGATAACCATTGTCTATGTGTGCCTTTGTCCTTGAGTATAACACGAACTAACTATGCTATAAAATCAGAAAAAAGGGCAAAATCATTTGTACATAAAAAATGTACATCATTTTTGACATCATTTAAGTTTGAGTAATAATATGTAGTCCCCCACTGAAATTACAATCCCAATATACGTAACATTAGATGATAGGTTAAATGAAATGTGAAATTAAATAACTTATTTAATTTCACCTATCAATTAATGTCACGTTAGTGCCACTTAGATTGTGGTTGCAACCATAGTGGGGCTAAATAGCATCACTCTTTGAGTTGATAAGATTTGATTGGTGAAAAAATATATTTTTTAAAAAAATTGTCCAATACCATGGTGCTACGTGACATGATGTAACAAATGATGTATACGTAACATGATTGTTGGAAAAAAATATACCAACGATCAAGTTGTAGACGTAGGTTAAGGATTAATTATGACACAATGTGTTCAGCATTGTTTGATTCCCATTTTAAGGGATATAATGCATTTTGAATAGCAGATTATAGATAATGTGTGGTTAAAAATTTAAGAAAAGTTCTAAATTTACGTTTAATATTATTTTATTGATGAATGTATCGTTGAAAAATGAGTTTTGAAAAAATAAATTTTTAGAAGAATGAGAATCAAACAAGGGTTCAATAGTTTGAAATTTGAGTATGAAGTATGGCTGAACAACGAAACCATCAAACCGCAAAACCACATCAAAATCTTTTTTCTGAAACCGTTAGTTTGGTTCTACGTGAATCTGTCAATATTTTGGTTTTGAATCGAATCAAACCGCTTGATTTAGATTTCAATCTTTGCAAACCGTTTACTAAAAAAAAAAATTGAAAATAAATTAGTCTAAATTTCACTTAACTCAATTAAAATTTAACAAATTTTAGTTAAAAATACATCTATATCAGATATAATTCAATTAAACTTAATTCGACAATTATACATCTCAATTAACTAATCGTATCCAAATACTCATGAGTTATCACAACTATGAATGTAAAATCCTCAAATTGGGTAAAGTGTTGAACGACTGATGCTAAACCACATTAATTGATTCTCAATTACAATTGAGCAGACAATAAAATTTAGATTTTAATTCAAACGTGCACATTTCATTTCTTTCTAATAAATTTCTCAAATTGAAGTTAGATTATCAAAATTCTTTTATTTGTTGGCAATTATTTTTATATTTTTATTGATAGTTATGTTGTTTTGTTCTAATACTTGTCGGTTTGTTGATCTCCCTTAAAGTAATTCGTCAATATTTAAATAGAGTTGAAGCTTCGAATGATTCACAAAAAGTCATAGAAGCTAGGTACTATTGTACTTGAATTTTTTAATTCGTTTTCTTTTATTAATTATTTTATATCATTTAACTATAATCAATTAATTCATGTACAATATTTTTATATTTATAAAAAAAATGAATTATGTATTACACTTGTAGATGGACGTAATTAGTATTGACTAAGAGTTTAAAAAATTTATATCATGTTGTTGCTTTATAATGGTTATAATTATATAACTTTGATTTGTAATTTTTTTAATAATGCAATTTATATTTTAATATGAAATTTTAGACTAATATTTATGATTTAATTTATTTGATATTTATATTTTTTTTTGTTAAACCGTAGTTTTAACCTGAATCAAACCGAAAAAAATGGTTTGGATTGGTTTGATGTGAAAAAATTTCAAATCGCGTTAAATGATTTAGTTTGAAAATTTGTCAAACAGTTCAAATCGAACTGTCTTCACATAATAAGGGCATTTTCGTCATTATATCCGTAATTAACAGACTTCCGTCTGGGTATTTGCTGCATCTCTTTCTCTTCTATAATGAGAGATGTAGAAACGAGCTAAAACCCTAGATATCTACATATTGATTCAATTCGATGCAATCCGGGTCACAAAAAGAAATGGGTCGACCCGAACCTTGCGTGCTCTTCGCTCAGACATTCGCTCACCCCAACCTCAAGGAATACGTCGACGAGGTATTTAATAAATTTTCAATTTTCAATTATTTATTTATTTTTGTCTATAGAATTGGAGGGTAAATTGAAATTTTGAATTGATGCTTATGAATTTTTTAAGTTTTTGCTTAAAAAAATTGGCAGCTGAAATTTTATGACTCATATAGTATATATTTTTTACACTAGATCAAAGATGTATAATTCAAACAATGTAACAATGGAACTACGTAATTTGTTAATACTAGTATTCAATTACATGGTCTGACACAATTTTGCTTCGACACATCATTGTGAAAGCATGGTATGGATTCAGGAGGGGCGAGATATGAAAATTGGACCAACGTTAGATTTCTTGTAATTCTTTATGTTAGACAATTTTACATCTAATAGAGAACAGTTCAATAGGACATGGACAAATGTTTGGCAAATACTGACATATACATGATTAATTTTCCTGTTGTGCATTGTCGATCACCATTTGCAGTAAGAGAAGAATAAACACACAGGACTATATATTTTAATTGGATCACCTATCTAAAACCTTCTTTTGCAGTGCGGGAGGCTTGGCTAATTATGTAACCACACCAGGAATTTACTGTAAAAAATGAAATCGTAAATGTTTAGATATGCTGGAATAAGTGGCTACTGTAGGTACAACGTGGAGCAGGATATTATTGTTATTTTTTTAAATGAGCAATTACCCCGGTGGTCCTATTTTACTTTTGCAAAAGTTCAACTTTTAGGGTTAAGAAAAAATTTAAGTTGCTTAATAGTAGAGAAAATCTCAGGTAGGCATGATATCTGTTGAGAATTATAAATCTTAATTTTCTTTTTCCGAGAGGAATTAATTTGAAGAAAGAAAAATAAATACTAAAGAACATGCGAGATTTATAGATGTTCACCTCAATATGAGACTACATCTTCTCTGTCGCTGTAGTAATTCATTATGATGAAAAAAGGTTTATAAGAGAAAATCGCGATCCTATCTTCTCTAGCCCATCTTTGTCTCTTTTTGATTATAATTAAAAAGCCTAAGGACGGTTCCCTATTTATGAGATAAATTAGGGGGCAAAATTGAATTTTACAAGGACTCCAATCTCCACAAGGTGATAATAATTAGGATCGGCAATAATTAAACTCCATAACTTAACATATATCTACTATAATATGGTAGAAATGTTCCATCTTTAAGATGATTTGTTACGGAATACTTCTATTGGAATTTTGTCCTTTATGACCAAGTGATAACTTCGAATAGCATTGATTGTCTCTTCCAACTTCTTTATTCTTAGCCCAACCTTTTTCTTTGATTGTTTTATTGGACTCGCTGACTTTTCCCATCTAGAAATAAACTGACACTCTTAATATTTATTAGTTGAAAAATAACAAAGTCAACAACACAATATATCTTTACCGTAGATAATTAAAGAGGATGGAACATCGTTGATTTTTACCATAGAAATCTAAAGCATGATAAGAACTTAGCTCTATCTCATATTCAGAAACTTCTAGTTAAAATCCCTCAACGATCCTATTTTTTCCTCTTATCAACATTTGCAAAAGGTAGGCAAAACTATTGCTTTCCATGTTAAAAAACCCACTCTTGCCCTTTCGAAATATAATTTCTTTTCGAGGAGTAATCTATTACACCTACTTTTGAAAACCCAATTAAAACCAGCATCTTTAGAAGTGTGTAAAAAGATCAATACATTATGAATTGTTACAACTTTGTACACATGAAGAGTATAGACAGAAGTACAAACATTTTTTTTGAATCAATCGCGTATATTAGAGCGTGTTTGGGATAGCTTTTATTGATATGATGCAAGAACAAGAATTTAAAATTTTTGTTTAAAATCTCCGTTAGATTAGTAATTTTTTTGTTTGGAGTAGGGGTGTAAGCGGTCCGATTTTACCGGTTTTTGACAGATTTTCAAACCAAACCGTTTAAAATGGTTTGAAAAAAATCCAAACCTAAACCAAACCATTTTGAACGGTTTGAAAAAAACTCAAACCTAAACCTAACGGTTTGGTCCGGTTTTAAACCGCCAATTTCGCCATATAATTTTTTGCCGGTGTACTTTTATATCATTAATTCATTGAATTTAATATATATTTATATCTCACTAGTAATAAATCTAAAACAAACTAAGCCCTTGTTTGAACCAAATTTTTGAGACAAAAAAATGAAATTTTGGACCGTTATTCCACAAGTGTAGCCGTCTTTGTTGATCTGCTATTTTATGTGTGGGACCCAGCCTCCTCTCAATAGTCAATTTTCTCATTATGATGATATGGAAAATATGGCTCAAATAGGAGCTAAATATATCTACTATAAATTTAAATATTAACTAAATCAAAGTGAAATCACAATAAACTAAAACATAGTTTTTTTTCATTTTTGTTCACCTTTTTTAGGCTAATGACGATATAATAATGTAACAATACAAGTTTACTAAACTAGATATAAGGTTTAAAAAATATAATGATACTGATTAAACAAAGAAAATAACCAACCACAATAATAAAGCAATTATTTATAATATCTAAACATAACAATTACACAAGTTTACGTTTGTATGAGTTACGAAACACATTTAATTTCAAATTCTTACCTTAGTTTGCTCCAAAAAATTATTGATCTGAAACTTTATTTGTAGCAAATATTATCACCGAAGGTCTAGGATCTCTTTGTCTCCGATTTGGTATAATGGACTTCAATTCAAATTTGAAGAGCGTGAAAAATCTGAAAAAGAAGTGTGTGGTGCCGGTGGCTCAAAACTGTGTTGGGTGTCGATTGGAGTTCATCTAAATTTTGAAGAGGAAAAAGGCTTTTGATAGATTATGTTAGTCTTGAAATTATTATATATATATATATTAGGATTATTGGATAATAATAATAATAATAATAATAATAATATATCTGTATTATAAAATTAGGAATTGCCAAAAATACTCACAAATGACAAAACTATTGAATTTTACATATTTGGATGAATTTTCAAAAAATTTCATTTTTTTCATTTTTTTATTTTTATATATTTTTTCGCTAGTCCGGTTTGGTTTCAAACCGTAATTAAAATTCTCAAACCTAAACCAAACCATTTTGACCAGTTTGGTTTGGGTCAAAACCATTTCGTTGACCGGGTCCACATGGCACCAAACCGACGGTTTCTAAAATGCGGTTTCGGTTTAGTTTTCCGGTTTTGTGATTTTTGCTTACAGCCCTAGTTTGGAGTGTTTGCATCGCATTTCGTTTAGGGTATAAACTATAATTGGGATTTTTTGCCGGCTGTCAAAGATTTCCTTGTTATAGTATTCGATTTTGAATTTTTTTCCGTGATTAAGGATTTCTTAGTTACATTAGGCTTCGGACTTCTATATGTTTAAGTTTTCCAAGTTAGAATGGTTTGGAGTCCATAAGATTGGTAGGGCCTATGAAAAGGCGAAAATGTTCCAACATAATTTATCTTCATCAGTCGGACTAGTTTCATCCTGTGTCACCATCAAACTTTTACACTGAATGGTTTGGAGTCCTTAAGGTTGGTAGAGCCTATGAAAAGGCGAAAATGTTCCAACATAAGTTATCTTCATCAGTAGGACTAGTTTCATCCTGCGTCACCATCAAACTTTGACACTGACACATCAACATTGTCTACAATCATCACCATGTCATCCTCATTATCTAGAAGATAATACAGATAGAGATGTAAACATAACGGAACAATTCAAATAGCTGAATTGAATTAGAACGAGGCCTTGAGTTGTCAGTATTATGAAGTTCTCGTCCTCCATATTTCTTCGAACTCTAATAATCAAGTCGTCCTAACACTTCTCGAATTGTCCTAAACTCCATTTCCTATCATTCTTGGTTTACCCAATTCTCTTAGTCACCCTCATTTATCCTCACAGTCACAGGACCTGGCGGTTTGGCTCAAAAGTATAATTGCCTGCTTTAGCAGGTTTTGGTCATTAAACCCATTTTGTTTTTTCCTCCTCTTTTGCTTTTGAATGTGCTTTTGCCTGCCTAGCCTATTGTCTCCATCAATCTAACTCTGGCCCTTTATGCTTCATGTGACATTTTATTGCCTCTTTCAGTTATTTGCTTAAACCTTAAGCCAGTTCTCTAGACAACAAAAATCAGTCCCCTTGCTTGTTCATGTTTGTACACTAGAATTATGCACGCTAACACGCACATACACACAAAAAGATATTTTGCTTCTTGTGTTCCCCCTTGAAATGCTATGTACTTATATGAAATCATTACTGGTTTTGGAATTGAAATATTTTGTTAATTGTTGCAAGTGTTCCTCCTCTGTTTTCACCCCAGGTGTTATTTGCGGAGCCTGTAGTCATCACTGCTTGTGAGTTTCTTGAGCAGAATGCTCCGTCAGCTTGTTCTTCGGTGAAACTTATAGGGTATGGTGGCTATCCATCTCTCTACATTTTCCACGGAATTAATGTCTAACCTAACGATCTATATTACCGCTGATATCATGTCTTGAAGGAAGGGATCAAATGGTTTCTGTTCAGTTTCTTTAATTTCTCCCAGATTTGGCATTTACTTTGGAGGGCCACTTCACATCCCTCATTTAATTTTCTTTACTTTACAGGGCCACTTCACCTCCCTCCTTTGCATTGGAGGTTTTTGTTCATTGTGAAGGAGAAACAAGATTTAGGCGGCTATGTCAGCCCTTTCTGTATTCTCATTCATCATCAAATGTACTTGAAATAGAGGTATTCTCTAAAACTTAAGGGTTTTCCAATTTTTCTTTTTTACGGATCTTATTCTGTTTTAGTAGTTGATGTTCTTGAATCTTGATACCACTCTGATATGGTCATAGCTGCACAGTGTGAGAGCTTTTCATCGATATGGTTTTGATGGGTCCTTGTACTCAATACAGATTATGGTTCTATGAAAATTATTTTGTTCAACTTGTGCAAGGCCTCCAAAAAGTGGGGTGTTTCCATTAAAAGAAATAATACGACGCAATAAAAATATATATCTGGCCTAGCACAACTTCATACAGTTGAAGTTATGGCAGGTGGTTGCTCAATTTGATAGCCAAAGGGCAAGACAAACAACTAAGATTGATCTAGCATGATATGAAATGATTTTGGGACATAAATGAGATCTGTCCAGGCTCGGTGGACAGTACTTAGCAAGTTTAATTGTTTGAGAAAACAGGTTTACTGGAATAGACCTAGTATTTATATGCCTATAAGATTCCTGCAACTAGGATGAGGAATAGAGCCCAAAATAGCGAACTGCTGATTTCCTGCTTCTAAGATCAATCCCTGATTAGTAAGGACTTCAAAGTGAAATCAAATAATAAATTAACAACCATGGACCCAAAGTATGGGACATTGGGAAATCATGGAAATACATTAACATATCTGATGAGATCAGCTAAAGCTCATCTATAGTCAATAATCCATTTTAAAGACTAATCAACAAGGACATTTTCCTTTTAGACATTACAGAAAAGTAAATCAATTACTAGATACCTCTGAAAGCCTATATGGCATCCACAAGGACGAAAGACTGGAATAGAGCTAACACAAAATATTCATAGATATATAAAACAAACTACTGAAACAACGCAAGTCGAGCTGTAGAAGTCATAGAACATCATTAATAGCTACAAATATACAAGAAGGATCAGCCTCTTGGTGGCAGTGCCAAACAAATTCTTGGGCTTGTGTAACACATTTCCTCCTTTTGTAAATCATTGACATCTTTCAGTTAGTCTATGCATGCATTTTGCTTATGTGAAAATCTGCTAATTTTGTGATTCGTCATTTTTTTAAATTACTTGTTCTCTTTGTTATCCCTTTGCAGTCTGTGGTGACAAACCATCTGGTCATAAGGGGCAGCTATCGCACCTTAAGTATGGTCATATACGGGAACACAGCTGAAGATTTAGGCCAATTCAACATAGAAGTTGACCTAGATAGTTCTTTGACGGATAATGTTAGTGCTATTGAGGGAAAACTCGAGGACCTTCCTCCTGCATTTCGTCCAATGAAACCAACAATTGAGGAACTTGTGCTTCCCCTGAAAATATTGTCCCAAACAGTTATTGCATTGGATATTCCTCTTGAAATAAAGACATGTTTACATCTAGCTTTTAAGATTTTGGGGTCTCTGAACCTTGGGGCAGCAGCAGATAAAGTTCTTAGTTCCTTGTTATCAGTGGCCTCAATTTATGCAACTCCTCACCTGTCTTATGAGACTATTAATAAGAAGAGATTAAGCGTAGATATATTGAAAAGTGGCGGTGAGGCTCATCATATTCTTACTGAAGCCCGGAAGGAACTTTCAGATGTTTTTAAAAGTCTTAGATTTCATTCAGGAGGTTCAGATAGCTTATGTTCTGAATATGAGGTTCCTACTCCCAAGGAGTTGGTGTCCACTTTATACGAACACTTTGATTTTTGTGGAAACTCTGGAAATGTTGGATATCCAGAACTTTCACCGGTAACAGGACTTTTTTTATTCTAGTGGCATCCATTTGCATTTTTTAGCAGATCTAACAGAGAAGTGAAACCAATTCTCTCATATCTTTTTTATTTTTCACACAGATGTCAAAATGTTTAAAATGTGAAAGTACTGAATTTTTATTCCTTTTTTTTTTTTTTTTTCAGAACAAGAACACCATAATGTTGTTGAGTGCGGCTCTTTTATTGTGCTCTGCTAGGGAGAGCTGCTTTCACTTTGTTAATTATGGTGGCATGAAGCAACTTGGATATATTTTCTCCCACGGGACTCAGAATTCTACTACTATTACAATCTTTTTGCTTGGAGTTATTGAGCAGGCTACTCAGCTTTCAATTGGCTGTGAAGGGTTCCTAGGATGGTGGCCTCGAGAAGATGAAAGCATCCCTTCTGGTATTAGTGATGGCTATAATCATTTGTTGAAGTTGTTGTTGCAGAATCAGAAGCATGATATTGCTTCACTTGCAACTTACATACTTCATCGTCTGCGTTTTTATGAAGTTGCTTGCAGATATGAGGTACATGCTTCACCTTCCCACTATGCATGACTGGTTCTGCTGTTTTGTTTTATTGGAGTGGGAGGGAGCTCTGGAAGTTTTTTGTGCTCTTGTGGAAGAATTTTTTTTTAACCAGCTTAATTGAAATCATTGCTTTGCTTAATAAAAAATGTCGTATTTCTATCTTGCAGTGTGCAATGGTATCTGTACTGGGGGTTATTTCTTCAGTTGGTCATGCTACAAATTTCACTTTGGACATGCTTGCCAGTGCTAAAGCTCAACTTAAAAAGCTCGTGGTATGTGCCATATAATATGATATTTTAAGCTGTATCTCTAGCATAGTTATCAGCGTGGATGCATGCAAGTTATTCTCTAAAATTGGTCATATGTATTATGCTGGTTTCTTAATTCGTATTTGTTGAGATTTGAGTGGTCATATAAAATATGATAGTTTCTTAGTGCGTATTCGTTGACAAGTATTATTTCAGATATTGATAAATTTGCATGGCCCAATTGAAGACCCTTCTCCGATGGCTGCTGCAAGCAAATATTTTATCCTCGATGATGCTGGACTATTGCCATATAGCAAAACAAGAGGCTTGATTAAACTCTCAAATAGTTGCTTTTCCAATTGGGACATTGACCCGCATTTGCTTTCCCTTCTCAAGGTATGCTGTTGTACTCGTGTTTCTGTAACACATCATGTGCAGCACATTCTTTAATGTGTTCAAGCACCTGCCTCGTCATGATCCATAGTTGCCAAGTCAAGAGAGTAATAAGTTGATGTGTGTAATTCCCTCACGAAGGAATTCACATCCAATGTAAACTAAATAGTAGAAATTGACGATGATGAAAAAATAAAGATACACGTCAAATTCTTGTATTTTGAAGAACCACCACATTAGAGTTGTAGTTATCACAGCTGTAAGCATGAAAGGGTCTCCTCTATTACACGCATATACAATGACCTAGTATGACCTTTATTTTCTTCTGGTTACAATGTTAGCAATTCTCTGAAGCATGTATTGTGAAATATCTATTTACCAATGTTCTAAAAACTTTTCCGGGCATCGACCTAGAACTAGTAAATGGTTTAGGATGCGATAGTAAAAAGAACAACAAAAAATAAATAACAAAATTTAAGTTGAACTGGACGATTTTTAACAGTTTGCCATTTTCTGGTTTTTTCACCTAAAATCGAACTAGTTTCCGGACCTGTTCTTGTTTTTTTTCTTTGTTGAACTGGCCATTTCGGTTCAGTTTAAATGACATTGCTATTTTCCGTCTTGCATGTATTGGCAAGATGTTTGCTGCCTATGCAAGAGAGTATATTCCTTTTCACACTTGTTCTATAACGTGGCAGTTCATTTTATGTTCTCAGTTCTAGATTTGCACTCCATGCAACGGTCCTACTTCAAAATCCATGAATTTGGAAAATCTTGACAACCATTTCCTAATGTTTTACCTGCCTCATAATACAATAGTTATGAATCCTGTCCCAGCCAGTCGTGTCGGATAAACTGCGATGTGGGCCCTTGACTGGGCCTGGTGGCTTATGTGACCGGACTGCAATTGACATAGTCAAGATTCGGTAAACCGAAAGTTTTTCACACCCCCGTCAACCAGCCTGGTTTTTCACCAGTTTTCAAAATTTTAATTTTGCGATTTTGTGGACAGAAGATTTGATCCTTGGACCTCCAACTTATAAGGCTAGCTGGCTTACCAGTGGGACCAGTAATACTTAACCCATGTTTGGCTAATGGTTTTAAACTATTTATAATTGGTCAAACAACTTTTTATTCACACATTTTGTGGATCCACAAATACTACCAGCTCATCCACCACACATTTCTATCGATTTAAAATTTAAACCGTTTTTAAATGCTTCCCAAACATGCATTTAGTTGTCACATATATATAATAAGATATATTAATCTATTTTCATCTAAAAAAAGGTTGGAAAAATTATAATTTAACATTTTATTGGATTTTTTATATCAAATAATTATCTCATGGATTTTGTTATGTATGGAGAAATTATTTTAAATTAAGACGAAAATGAATATATAATACTCAGAAGCTTTTGGTTGATGACTAAAAAATCAAATAATTATCTCATGGATTTTGTTATGTATGGAGAAATTATTTTAAATTAAGACGAAAATGAATATATAATACTCAGAAGCTTTTGGTTGATGACTTGTGTGGTTGTACATAACAAAAATGGGAATACTATAATTTTTTAGAAATTTTATAATATACTAAATTATAAAATTAGAATGTAAGCATTATCAGTAACAATTGTATTTATAATATCAATAATTTATAGATCAAAGAATAATTTGTCTCAAATAACTAAAAACTTTAATTTTTATCTCAAGGAGAAAATTTTATACTTTCAAATTTTTTAAATATAAGCAGCTTTGTCATTTCACCCTTTTTTGGCATGATGAAACTTTTGCTGTAAATTGCAACTTCCTGTGATCCACGGTTGTTTGCTAACCACAAAATGGTGTACATTTTTCTTCTCTTCCTTGTGTTCATTCTTCTATTTTGTTTGATTTCTTTTTTTGGCCGTACAATTAATTTCTCTGTTTTATTGCAAGCAGGAGAGGGGCTTCCTTCCTTTGTCAGCTGCTTTGCTGTCATCTTCTATTTTGAGATCTGAAACAGGACATGCTTTGGACTTATTATTAGATATTGTATCACATATTGAAGCTACAATACTCTCACTTCTCTTTTGTCGCTCAGGTTTTAAGGCTGTTACCTTTACTGCATAACAACATCAATTTGTGAGTTCTTGTGATTTATTTTGCCTGCTTTTCTGTCAGGATTAACTTTTCTTCTACATGATCCTGAAGTCTCCAGTATGATCATTCATGCCTTAGGGGGTGTAGATGATGTTAGGAAGGGAGACTCCATATCTCTTCGGCATGCGTCTGTCCTGATATCGAAGAATTTTTTTTGCCGCCCACAGCAAGTTAGCGTAATCATCGAGATGCATGTTAGGGCGGTCAGTTCCATTTCTAAATAATTTTTGGTTCTTTGCAAGGTTTCATTTTCTGATTTCAGTTTTTCTCATTCTTGATGTACATCAAATTTTTATCTGTCTTGTTTCTCAATGCATCTTGGAGCACAATTGGGTAAGCCTAAAAAATGTGAATGTACATACAACTTTTTGTCCCCAAACATGTTTGGGTAAAAACTTTTGCGTACTTATAATTGAAAAAGTTATTTTGTGGAGTAAACTCATACATTTTTGTCAAAATAATTAACTTAAGTTTCATCTTTAACCTATAATAGAAGTTATGTATTTTAACACATATTTACTTGTACTCAAAACTTCTGAAGCTTAGCCAAACATGCTCTTAGTATATTTTCATATTCCTTTCAAAGGCTCTATTTCCAACCATTTGCAGTTTCCTATGCTCTTATTGCAGATAAATGCTGTAGATAATTTACTTACATTGGCTCCAGATACTGAAGAATTTCTCTGGGTACTCTGGGATCTTTGTCGCCTTTCACGGTAGCACTGAATTGATCTATTTAGAGGCTGGATATATCTGGATTTTGCATTAGCTTTAGTCTTTTGACCAACATTTCTATGATGTATTTCAGCTCAGAGTGCGGACGACAGGCTCTGTTGGCTTTGGTGAATTTTCCAGAGGTATAACATGAGTAATACCAATATAGCTTGTAATGAAATTTCTGTAATATTTCTCAACAATGTGGTGCATAGCCTGTGAATTTGGAGTAACATTAGTGAGCCTCACTAAGTATTTAATTAAAACTGAGATTTATATGATCGTTACTGTTAGTGCTACCATGAACCAGCAATATCAGTTGTTTTATTTGGTGGTGTTTGGAACATATCTGATCACTGGATGAAATTTGTGGTCTCCTTTTTCTGATTCTTGCCATTTTTATATCATCTTGAATGGTAACAGTGTTCGAATTTTTAATTATAATGAACTTTATCTTCTAATTTTGCTGCAGGCTCTTTCAATTTTGATGACTGCATTGCATTCCGGAAGGGAACTTGATCCAGTTGCGGGAGTATCACCACTAAGTCTTGCAATCTTTCATGCAGCAGTGGAGATTCTTGAAGTTATTGTTACTGATTCGACTGCATCTTCTTTAGCATCGTGGATAGATCATGCTAAGGAACTTCACAGGGTATTACATTTCTCCTCACCAGGGTCGAACAAGAAAGATGCACCTGCCCGGCTTCTTGAGTGGATAGATGCCGGAGTTGTTTACCAGAGAAATGGGGCTATTGGTCTCTTACGCTATGCTGCTGTGTTGGCTTCCGGAAGGGATGCTCACATGGCCACAAATAGTGTTTTAGCATCTGATGTGATGGATGTTGACGATGTGGTTGGAAATTCTTCCAGCAATTATGATGGTACCATTATTGATAATTTACTTGGAAAACGTATTATGGAGAAGGATTTTGTTGGTGTCATTCTTCGCGATTCTTCTGTTGCTCAATTGACGACAGCATTTCGAATTCTGGCATTTATTTCAGATAATACAGTAAGAAAATATAAATTAATTCTGTAATGCTGGATGACATGTAGGAGATCTTTCTGGCTAATTCTAGTTTGAACCGTATAGGATGTTGCTGCTGCTCTCTATGATGAAGGCGCTGTCGTGGTTATCCATGCTGTAATGATCAACTGTAAACTCATGCTTGAAAGGGCATCCAACATTTATGGTTAGTAGGGATTCTTGCTGGTGTTGGCAATAATATTTTTCGTACCAAGTTTTTCAAAAACCTTG
The DNA here is from genome assembly GCF_002742605.1 of Olea europaea var. sylvestris. Classification (NCBI taxonomy): domain Eukaryota; kingdom Viridiplantae; phylum Streptophyta; class Magnoliopsida; order Lamiales; family Oleaceae; genus Olea; species Olea europaea. The sequence continues at coordinate 2,652,159 of NC_036253.1, read as the reverse complement.
CAGAAATTTTTGTTTGTGAAAGGTACAATAGGTCATTGATCATACCACTGTCAGTTGACCCGTTAGTGTCAAATCTGTATTTAGTTGCTGGTCATATGAATTACCTCAAATTTAATATTTTCCTCCTGTTAAAGAGCAGCCTGCTGCTTCACCACTATTGCTAACCGTCATCATTGTTATACATGCATTTATTCTGTCCATTCGATAATTGGGATGCAGATGCTACATAATCTTCTAATTTTGAGTACTGCTTTATCACCGACATGTTAATATCATTTTTCGAATCGCATATGGCTTGGAATAATCTGTGCATTTGTTCTTGATTCTGGGGAAGTAAATGGTAATGCACATTAACTTCCTGTTTGCAACATCTTCGGTCTAGAGGTACAAGTCTTCAGTTCATTTCAGGCATGGATATTTTCCAAGACACATTAAAGAAAGTGCTCAGCAACGTCTCCTAGTATTTTGATTCCTTTTATAAACTGAGACGTGGTAGTACATGTGGATCTGAACTCACACTCAGGCATCCTTAAATGAGTGTGTAACATTGCTTTTAGACAAAAAAATCTATGATCGGGCTATTTTAAAGGCACGCTCAGCCAATTCTTTGGATCAAAATGCGAATTTTCAAATAAAAGATCCGGGTAAGAGCACAATGCTAAAAACACACGAGATGCACTTTCACACATGGGGCTGTGCTGGCTAGACTGGTAGTTTCGGAGCTATAGCATTGACGGGAAGCTTTCTCTGATCAAGGGCTGGGGCACAAGGGTCCTGGTACTGTCCAGGTGCGAAGAACCCTGGAGGTCACTGCAATCAGATGGAAACAGTGGATGTTGCATTGCAATGGTGATTGAGATGGCTTGTGAATGTGCGCGTTTGGTGATGTAGTGGTTGTCTTGGTGATGAATTACTAATATGAATGTTCTTGCCATCTCTGGACCCTTCACAAGTTATTCATTTTACTGCAGTATTTCTATATCAATAGCTTCTTTTTTGTGCAACATTTTGTTTTTGTACGAAGGAACCTTTTTTTTTAAGCAAATATATGAAGGAACTTGGTTGTGGTCTGTTTAGTACATTATGCTGATTTCTTCCTAACAGAAATCATAGACTAAAATGAATTGAGACATAAATACAAAGAGAAATTGAGAATTTGTATAACTACCATAATCCTTTCTATGATACCTACCATAATCTTTCCTATAAATACATACCTTAATTTGACCAAGAAGGCTTTACCATAATATGTCCTATACAAAGAAAAGACAACTCGATTTTATCTTCTAAATTAGGAGACAAATAAAACCCCAGCCTTTCTAGGATTTGATTGAACGAGGAAAATTAAATCAAATCTTCCAACACTCCCGCTCAAGCTAGTGCAAATATATTTCTCATTTCCAGCTTTAACTAATGACGGAATATCAAATCTTCAGCACTTGTGAAGACTGAAAACAAGGTTCTCTTCTTATGCAGATTATTTAGTTGATGATGGTACCGAGGGCAATACAACTTCAGATGTACTGCTGGAACGTAATCGTGAGAAGAGCCTCGTTGACCTGTTGATTCCATCTTTGGTCCTCCTGATTAATCTGTTGCAAAGGATAAAGGTTAGTGGCGATGAATTTTTCTGAATTTCTCATTTTGGACTGGATTTCTATTCATTGTTAAATCTCTGCATGTATATAGATGTTTTTTAATAGTAAATGATATAGGTTTATGCAATACAAATGCTCAAGTTTTGTGCTCACCAATATAATGGTAAGGAGAGTAGATTTACTCTTCTATTCCCTTTGAAAAAATATAAAATAATGAATAGTAAAAGGTAATTTACCTTAGCTTAAGTAGCTGCTTGATTCATTGAGGAAAGCTGCGGATAAATGCTCTTCTGATCTAGAGACAAGGTGATTGTATAATTTCTTACACAAGCTAGAGATTTTTGATTTTACTGTTATTTCGTTTGCTAACGAGACATTTTGTTTTGCTCAACCTTAATCTAGGGGATAGAGGAAAAGAGTTTCTGTCCAAAAAATTCCTTGATGATTTGTTATATTATTGGTGTTTTTCGTGTGTTATCAGAAACAATCATTTCACTTGTTTGAAATTTATTTTATATTAGGAAAGTGATGTATGAATCTTTTTTTGTAGAACCGTTAAGATGTGCTTTTACTTGATGTTTTCAAACAACATGCTGGAATCACGATCGTTTGTGTGAGAATGATTGCCGTCTTCATTAACAGTTGGGATAAAATTATGTTTCTTATCTTTAAAAAAAAAAAAAAAAAAAAAAAAAAAAAAAAGGTGCCCCGGATACAGATTGAGTTGTCTGACACTGTCTACCTTCTCTGGTCTGTTATAGCTTCACTTGATATGGCTCTTCTGCCATTTAAGCTGATTGTATACAGAGCTATGTGATATTGAGACATGTTCTTGCTCCACCCTGTAGGAAGCTAAGGAGCAACACAGGAATACAAAGCTAATGAACACCCTTCTACAATTGCATCGAGAAGTGAGGTAGTGTGGAATTTCTAATATTTCTTTGAATACAGTCTTGTGGAGAAATGAATGATTTCTTCCATATGCAGCCCCAAATTGGCAGTCTGTGCTTCAGACTTATGTTATCCTTGCCCCGATTCTGCACTTGGCTTTGAAGCTGTGTGCCATCTTCTTGCATCAGCACTAGCCTGTTGGCCAGTTTATGGTTGGACTCCTGGCCTTTTTCACTTCCTCTTCGACAATCTTCATACAACTTCTGTACTGGCACTGGGCCCAAAGGAAACCTGTAGTTTACTTTGTCTACTGGTATTTGAACCTTCCTATTGCATCGTTCTCTCAATAAATAATGAATTGATGATAGAAATGAGTTTGATGCAGTTCTTCATTACATTCTCTGGCTTTCTAGAATGACTTGTTTCCAGATGAAAGTATCTGGCTGTGGAAGAATGGAGCACCAATGTTGACTGCTGTCAGATCGTTGTCTGTGGGGACATTGTTGGGATCTAAGAAAGAGAAACAGATCAACTGGTATTTACTTTCTGGACACCCCGAGAAGCTGGTTTGTCAATTGTCACCACAGCTTGTGAAACTGGCAGAAGTAGTTCTGCATTGTGCTATCAGTGTATAATTCTCTATCATACATTTAAGTTTTCTTTCTTGTTATTTCTGTTTTCTTCAGATTGATGTTCTTCACTTCTGGTGTGGTGGTCTGTCAAACATGTCTTATTTTTCGTTATGCCTCTCTCTGATCGTATTCGTGGCCTTTATGTTTAGTATTTCTCTCTGATTGTGTTATTATCATGTATCAGACGTCAGTTGTCATACAAGATATGCTGCGGGTCTTCATAGTCCGTATTGCAAACTTAAATATCGATAATGCTTCAGTCCTGCTTCAACCTATCATATCATGGATCTCTCATCACCTTTCAGAACCCTTGACATTATCTGATGTGGATGCTTACAAGGTCATAATAATCTCGTGTTTCACAAATTTCAGTCAATTTTACATAATTATCATCTTGACATTACCCTTTCTTGTGGTTCCATTCAGGGCTTTCGATTGCTGAGTTTTCTTGGTAGCTTATTGGAACATCCAAATGGAAAGGTGGTGTTTAACTTAAAAAGTCTCCCCATTCAACACATATCTAATTAAAATGCTTACAATTACAATATTACTCTCTCATTATCTTTATTATCCTTGTCAGTCATTATTGCTGAAGGAGGGTTATGTTCAGATGCTCACGAAAGTGCTCGAGAGGTGTATTAGTGCCACTAACTCGGACGTAAAACTGTTCCCAGAAAACGGAAATGTAGCTAAAGATGAATTTTCTTTGATTAGTTGGTGTGTACACATATTTAAGTCTATCTCATTAATGAGTTATTCTCGAGCTTCTGTGCAATATGCTGGAGCTAATGGAAGGTTAGAAAATGTTTTGAAGAGCTTTCATCTAATGCAATTACACTTTTTGTGCATGGATAGAGATTTATAATCATGCTTACAAGAGTTAGTTTGTGTTTCTCAGGTGCATTCGTGAGAGTTTGACAGCCGAAGAATGCATCAAACTTTTGTCCTATCTCCTTAAATTTTCCATGGTATACATCTCATTTGTGTATCTGCATCATGTTGATAACTAGTTCTTCATTGTAAAACACAGAACTTTGCAAATTAGCTTATGAACTGGTTCTTGTTATCTTCCTCATTTTTTTTTTTTAATCTGGACATGTTGCTGAATTGGTGCAGACTCAAATCCTTTTGAAAATGACCAAAATAAAAGTTACACAAAAAGGAAACTAACCTGAAAATGAAATCAAAAGAAGTTTCCATTAAACTAATTTTTGAGAGGTGACGATGGAGAGACTTAGATGGGTGTTCGACCTTTCCCATGGAAAATTCATGATTCCTAAAGCACAACAGGGTTTGTCGGGCGTTATGAAAAAAAGTAACAACTGTGTTAATTTAACGTTCATTTCAAATTCTATCTCAAATTTTATTAAATTCTTATTATAATAATTGTATTAATCTAACGTATATTTTATATTCTTGTTATTAAATTCTTGTTTTTATGGAGTCTAGGTTTGTCTCTGGCTTGCCCGTGTCCTATTTTTTTGATGACTGTGTCAGCATGTTTGTTCTTAATATTTCAGACTTTCAGCTGTATATATTTATTCGAATAACTGGCAGTTGATGTAATTAATTACTTTCTAAGGATGATATCGCTTTCCAATAGAAAGAATGGGGGAGTTTGTGCGTATCAAAAGATGCTCGTGTTTAGTCCAAACTCTAAATTATGGGAAGTAATTTTGCATCCTTGGTCGTAAGTGTGAATTAGTGTAATTTTGACCACCCTGCAGAGATTTGGTGAGATGAAGAGAGAATGATACCAGATTATAAGGATATTTATTCAAAGACACCTTGAACACGTGTTCTGGCTTCTCCAGTGGGGCAGAAGATAGTTGATTGAATAAAAGTTGAAAATAATCAATGGCTAAGTTCTTTTTTGGTTTGAAAAGAATATGGTACCCTTTAACTTGTCAGTAGTTCACACCCAAGAGAGCCAATTAATAAGGAATCTATCAGTCGATTGTGACACTGGTGTCTAAAGGAACATGTTGGTGTTTTGATTGTAAGAGAAGGAATGATATAAATGCTTTCACTTGGGTTCTTACATGGATGTTCAATGGATGATGGTTGCGTTTCTTTGACTTGAATAATAATTTTTGCAGAATCTTTGGAATGAATATCATCCTATAGAGACATATTTAAAAAAAAAAAAAAAAAAAAAAAGAAGGAATATCATCCTATAGAGAGAGTTTTCCCCATTACTGTATATGAGTCGTGGTCTCGTTATTGTTACTTTGACATGGTAGATCTTGAGGCCCCAATGCTTTATCGAAACTGTTAAGATCTTTGAGCAAGTAATGGCTAAATTAACAATCTCATATCAGAAGGATGTAGTTTGAGGAACTGTACGGCATCATCTTTGGGAATATGCTGTTTTTGTTCTCCCATTTTTTATACAGATGCTTCCTTATTTTTGTTGTACTTTTCAAGTGATCATTCTCATACGTGACAGGCTGTGAATTCTTTTGGAGTATGGAAGTCAAGTCTGTCCTGCATATTCCAAAATCAAAAAATTTTGTTTAGACGTCTTGCCATCCCATTGATATTGTTTAATCCTTCTGTTTCTGTTTCTATTTATTTATTTTTTGTTTTTTATTTTTTATTTTTTACACTTATTTCAGGTTTTGCCTGTTGGAAAAGAATTAGTTATGTGTCTGTCAGCTTTCAAAGAAATGGGTTCCACTACTGAAGGCCAAAATGCTTTACTGTCGATTTTTATGCATATTCGTTCCTCTGGCATTGAGATTTCTGAGTCCCAAAGTAGACGTGAAAGTGATGGAAGATACAATCTAATTGATGTATCTGATTGGAGGGAGCATCCTCCATTTTTATGTTGCTGGACTACTTTAGTGAGGTCGATTGCCTCGAATGGTATTTCTCCAGTATATACTGCTTCAGCTATTGTTACATTATGCACAGGAGCATTACGCTTTTGCATGGACGGGGAAAGGTTTGTTCATAATTTTCTTTTTGTTCTCTATGTTAACCTAAAGATTTTCTGCCAACTATAATTCAAAAATTTCAGCTTATAATTTTTCGATTATATATCTCTATTCTCTAATTTATCATTCTCTAGTCCCTTTATGATGTTTAACATTTTGCATTATCTCCTTGATAACAAGGCTGTACTTAATGAAGTGTAAGGTTAAATGCAGTCGAACCTAGCTAGTGCAAAGTTGTGCTTGTTTAAGTTTGGGTTATGTCCTTAACAGCCCATCATCTCACACTTTAGCTTTGGACTCCATGTTGACATGTCGAAAACCTTTGCTTGGTGAATTTTGTTAAGAGATAAATCCCAAATCATCTAATTATCGAAGTTGATACGAACGTATAAAGTTTTGGGATATAGTTCTTATTGCCTTTTAAGATGAAACCTCAAGTATGGTAACGGAGCTCAATAAGCTTTAACGAGCTATTTGATCTTATTAAGACTAAAAAATGAGTACATGGATTTCAAGATTGGTCTATTCAAGCGAACAACCATTTTGCTAGGGTATGTTAAGAGATAAATTCCACCATCTTGCAGGGCACGGACAGCCTGTGCAATCCTCGAGCTTTCTTGCCCCCAGGGCAACCTTATCTTTTTGCATAGGTTGATAAGTACGAGACAACCGGAAAATACGCAATCTTATGTGTAGGATTTTGTACAGTACGTGTATATGATGACATCATTAGTATACTATTCAATAATATAGGCCATACACTTATCTTTTCATGACCTTGTCGTGCTATATAGGGAGAGTATGCTTAGTGCATGACATTCTCCCCCATTCAATCTTCTAATGCCCTCATAGCAAGATGTGAGCTTGACATCGTCGCGCACCCTCTCATTGCAATAATAATAGTAGACCATCCTTTTATGGGCAAGCATCCACACAGTGCCCCTCGCACTTCTGCTCGCAGCACCTCTTTACATATCGCCTTCGACACCAACCTTCACCCTATGCCCTCAAGTATTAGTTCCTTGAATGGAAGGTCTTTGCCGCAGCGCCAATGCGCATGTTGAAGCACAAACACACAAAACCCCTCATTATGATTTCCTCTACAATGTTCATCGTGCTCCACAAAATATTTTCTGCAAGAATGCATGTCGGTAGCACATTCAAGCGGGATTTAATTTCTTTCCGCCTTGTCAAACATATCTTTGAGGATTTGTTAACAAATTTGAACTATAAAATCCCCACCACGCATAAAACACGTGTATTAATCTTTAAGATTTTATTAAATGATTTCTGTACTAATTGCTTTCTATCATTTTCATCCCCTTCATAGCCACTTCACTTTTGATACATTGATATTTATAGTATATTTATCATTTTTATCCTCTGTAAAGGAGATAGATTCCCACAATGCACATTAAATAACTTATGAAACTAATTTGTCCATTTTGTCTGATCTTACTGCTAAGAGACAAAATTATTTATCTTTCATCTTTAGTTCAAGTAACTTGGCTGAGATACCTACTACTCATTTCTTTGCTAAGATGTACCAGAACTTTCTCTTGGTCTCGGTTCCAAGATTGCTATGCCCCTTCTTGGCTTCCCGTTTGTCAGTATTATATTTCTTAATGTGACTGCCTAAAAGGTATCTATTAGCATGTTTTGCTAAGATTAAAAGTTGCTTTTGAGTAGCTTTTAAGCTTAGGCATATATGCTCTAAGATCTCAAGGCAAAGCCAATTTTCGAAAGTGGGTAAGCATTCTATAAGACTCACATAGGAAAGAAGTTTATCCTCTAATAAAGATCTTAGGTTCACTAGAAAATTATTCGTGTCCTTCCAATACCTTTTTGCCTTGTCTAATCCTATTTGTAGAATATTTTGATTAACGATGCTAATTCTCCTAATATAAGTCTAACTAGTATAATTTTATCTCCAATGCATTTATCTGTTACTTCTTCATTTTGTAAACTCAGTGCTGTTATTGTTTCTACAATATTTCTATTATATTCCTTCCCTTATACCAAAGTTTCTATCCCGCATCCTGCATCAGCTTCTCTCTCTTTCATACATCTGTGTGCATGTTATAAGGTTCCTCCTACCAGCTGATGTACTAGTTCTAAGGATTTTATTGTGTATTGGAATTTGAAATTTCTACTCTACCCTATTCTATATCTTGCGTTAACTTCTTTACACCTCTAGCATTAGCGCGTGGGAATCAATGCTTCTTGAAACCTTTGCATTTTGGTGTGCCACATTGCTTATGCAGTACAGCCTTGCTAGCCACTTTGACTACATGTGGTGTCTGATGTGGTGCATCTGTAGTAGGAGACGCTCCTAGAAAAATCTATGAAGGCTTCATGCAATATATTTGACAATTTTATATTTGCCGTCAACCTGTTGCACCTATAGTTTGTGTGGGCTTGAGATTGGACATGTTGAAACATAGGGGGGGTTTTCTGATACTCTTATCCTGTAAGGTAAAATTTGTGTTTGCTGTGAATCTTTATCCTTCTTTAGCAACAGCCACACACACATTTCTCCATTAATACAGTGAGGTCATCTAGAAATTTCTGTTCTATTGTCTCATTATGTGATTAGATAGTATCTCAACTTTCTATCTATGAAATATATTTTCATTTCTATTGGCCTACACTTTTCATTTTCATAATACTAGATTTTCTTTTATTAATTTATAATTTATGTCAATCAACTTCTACGAGGTAAGATTTAAAAAATTGATTTTTGCAATATAGCACGAAATAAATTGCCACCTGTATTGTTTCTTTTTTAGCTTCAACTTGGAGAGGGTGGCTGCTATCAAGTTCTTTTTCAGAATCAAGGATGAGAGTTCTGTAGATGGTTTTATTGAAGAGAGCATGAACCAGATCGAGGAGTTTGCAAATCTGTTAGAGTCAGAGATAAGCAGTGGTACATATTCAGCTGCAGGGGATGTGCCTCCTGCTCTGTACAAGGTACAGTCTCTCATTTTCCTTACCTTTTTTTAGCTCCTTCCCTTGTTCCTCTCAATTACATGATAATGGATATGCAGGTTAAGGAGGCTGCAAACTCATTAATACATTTGTTGCAAAAGTCAACTGATACAGTGAATGAGGATGTTACAATTGCCAGTCTCCCTAGCTCATTAGTTGTTGCTCCAGTTCTTTCGAGGGTGCAAAAAATTGCAAACCGTAGCATAGAACAGATGGAGGATTACAGCTTGGATGAATTTGGAAACAAATTTTTATGGGAATGTCCTGAAACTCTGCGTGATAGACTTGCACAGACCGGTCTTCCTGCAAAAAGAAAGATCTCCTCATTGGAAGGACCAAATAGGCGTGCCAGATGGGAAAATGCTGTAGCTGAGGCCATCACACAAAGTACATTCTCTAGGGGATCGGTACCTGTTGCTGCCCCCTCTGGCCCTACTCATAGGGATACTTTTCGACAGCGTAAGCCAAATACTAGCAGACCTCCTTCTATGCATGTGGATGACTATGTTGCGAGAGAAAGAAATGCTGATGGTACAAATTCTAATGTAATTGCTGTCCCACGGATAGGATCTACCAGTGGGAGACCACCATCAATCCATGTGGATGAGTTCATGGCCAGACAGAGGGAGCGCCAAAATTCTGTGGGATCCGCAGGTACCGAGACAACAGCACCGGTGCAAGCAACAGTACCAGATAACAACACAGATGCTGAGAAGCTCAGTAAACCTCTGAAGTTGAAACCTGATCTTGATGATGATCTACAGAGAATTGATATTGTATTTGATGCTGAGGAATCTGAATCTGAACCTGATGATAAACTGATGTTTCCTCAAAAGGATGCCCATCTACAGCAGCCTCCATCTGTTGTAGTCGAGCAAAGTTCTCCTCATTCAGTAGTTGAGGAGACAGATGCTGACGTGAATGAAGGTAGTCAGTTTTCTCACTTGAGTACGCCTTTAGCTTCAAACATGGATGAAAATACGCCAAGTGAATTTTCTTCAAGAATGTCTGCATCTCGTCCAGAGATGCTATTGACTCAAGAACCAAGCATTTCTTCGGGTAGAAAATTTCCTGATCAGTCAGAGGACGTGAAGAGTTCTCTAGTCCAAAAACCAAGGATTGAATCTCCTGCAGGAGCTAGTGGTTCTGGAATTTCTACTCAAGTCTATGCAAACACTCCCTCTTCAACTGGACAATTAGCTTTTGGCTCCAGGCTGCCTCCTACCTTCTATTCGCAAGCAAATTTTCCACAAAGTGGAACTGTACCTTTAAATCAGCCACCTTTGCCTCCAATGCCACCTCCACGAAGAGTCTCACCCGTATTATCTCAAACTACAGATACCATTGTAAGTCAGCCTTTTTCCATTTTCAATTCTGTGTGCAGATGTGCAGCCTGCAGTTAATCTTTCCTACAAGTTGAATAACCCTTCTCCAATTTTGCAGGTTCAGTCAGAATATCTGGCTGTTTTGGCTAGCAATTCTTCACTGGCAACTTCCAGTCCTTTGCCTGATTCAAGATTCGGACTGACATCCCATTCTTCCCTTGGCAGATCTAGTAGACCGCCGCCACCTCTTCCTCCTACACCACCTCCCTATTCATTCAACCCTTCTGCAATATCCTCATTTAAAAATCCAAATTCTCAGTCTCCGTTGTACATTCAAGCTGTTGGTAGTTCCGAGCATCAGCAAAACCCCATCGCACCTTCAATGGGTACTGGATTAGGCAACCTTTCGGCATCACGGACGATGCTAACTTCTTATACCCCGCCTCCTTCAGTGCAACCCTTGCATTTCAGGCCCAGTTCCGTACCTATCAATCTTTATGGGAATAGTTTAGTTCCACATCATGGAGAAAACCTACCTAGTATTTCGCAAAACCTTCCCATGTCTCTTCCTCCATTTCACTCCATACCACCTCTTACTCAGTTGCAGCCACTACAGCCACCACAGCATCTGCGGCCATCCATTCCTGCTTCCCCACAGGAGCAAGGCATGTCTGTGTTGCAAAGTCCCCTAAAAGTGTCCCACCTCTCTCCTGCCCACATGTACTATCAGACCCTACAGCAGGATAATGCTGCACATTCATCGCAACAAGTTGAGCAGTCACGAGTTCAGCATCAGCATGCGGATAGCACATCCCAGCAACAAGACCCTGGAATGTCGTTGCAGGAATACTTTAAATCCCCAGAAGCAATTCAGGTACCGTACTTTGCATTGCTTTGGCACGATTTATACAACTTACTAGCCCGGTTTGGTAACAAACTCCGTTCTGATCATTTTTTCCATGCTTGATTGCAGTCTCTGTTGAGTGATCGTGATAAACTTTGTCAGCTTCTAGAAGAACATCCGAAGTTGATGCAGATGCTGCAGGTGTGATAATTCAACATAATTGATTCATTTCTCCTAAGAGCATGCTTGACTAAGTTTATAAAAGTTTACATTTAAGTTTTAAAAGTAAATAATTTTTTTTTCTTGTTAAAGTTGGAAATACGTTTCTTTTCTTTACTGGAAATAAAAACTGTTACGAAGAATACAAAAAGGAAATTAGAAATATTTCTGGAATTGTATTAATAAAAAATGGAAGGAAACATTACAATGAATAGAGTAATAATAAAATTAGAGGAAATGGTTGTTGAGGTAGTAGCAATATTAAAATAAATCGAGGCCCGTGTTGCACACAATTTTCTTTAAATAGATTCACCTCCCACTGTGGTGCAAGAGGATTGATGAAGTCCGTCTTACAAGATACAACGGTTGACAGTAGCTGATTAGTATCTCATCACAACTTTAGATGAACTAAGAAAGTTCACAATTTTATCACTAATCTAGAACAAAGAACTAAACTATCTAAGTTACTAAAAGTTAAACTCTTGAAACGAAAAGAGATTTAGCCCTTGTTTGAGCCACATTATTTTTATATTAAAGCATTTTGGAATAGTGCAGTGATGGGAAATGTGTGGTAAAAAATAAGGAAAAGTTTTGAATTTGCGTGTAATATTATTTTATTGAAGAATGTATGGTCATGTCAAATTAATGTTTAAGAATGTATTTTTTTTTTTTAAAGAATGTTAGTCAAACAAGGCCTTAGTGTGAAGAAAACACTCTCATATTTTTGGTGTGAAGAATAAGGAAAACACCTCTTTATATGGTACTAGGATGAGGGAGGTTCCAAATTTTTAGTTAATTTTGAATTTAACACAAATTGATTATGGAATTGAACCAATTCAAATGCAAATTGACTAGACTTGAAACCTACGAATTGTTGTTACAATTTCATTCAACTTGAATAGATTGCTTTAATATATTATTTTCCAACAAACACTGGTATCAAAATCGGGTTTCTTGTTTTAAGTTTCACGTCATCCTCTGTCTAAGGTGAATTTATAATATTGCAAGTATAACATTTTACCCCGTTTGAATATTTTCCTCTTGTGGTGTACCAGGAGCGACTAGGCCATTTTTAGTGGGATTGCTGTACGTTCTCTTCTGGAATGTCAAAATGGAACGCATTTCCATGAAAATCAAACTACAGCATGTAGTTGGGATGAGTATTTTGTGAATGGTGGAATAGCATCGCTTGGATATGATTCACTCTGGCTTATATTTTGTTCTTCGGGTTGGAATTGTACCGTTATAGAACACCTTTATTTTTTTTTTATTTTTTTTTTTTCAGGAATTGTATATTAACTAGGTAAAAAAAACATTTCTGCTGTTCCATTTAGTTGTATAATTGCTGTTAACTGTAATCTTAAGTTGCAATATGTATTTTTGACTTTAAAAAAACAAATGTTGAACTGTTATCAATGTTATTTCTAGTTATTATGATAAAATAGTTGGGACTTTTCTAGTCGAAGTAATGTCTCTGTTTTTCTCTTATTATTTGAGCCTTCTTTCTTTTCCAGAAAATGACATCATCTGTTTTCTTTTAAAATGTTCTTTAGTAAAATAACAAATATTCCAATAATTAACACGTTGAGTGAAGTTGTCTCTGTAAATTGCAATTCACTCTTAATTTATTATAATTGATTCCTTATTTACTTCAATTTAGAGTTAAGAGGAAAATGAATAAAATAATCTGTACATTTTGGATATAGCACGTCCCTTTCTTTTTTGAGTAATATGAAATTAACACTTTGATACCTGAAATTTCGTAACATCAGTTGGATGGGGGCGTTGATAATGGTTAGGGTGTTGAAGATCCCCAGAAAATTAGTGTACTAAATTCCTCGCAAACAAAAAATCATGACTTCGAATGGTTAGAATTTTGTCTTTAGCTATTTATGATAACAATTACTACAATAAAAGTGAACTTGCTGTGCAGATTAATAAAAAAAATCAAAGTGGATTGACAAATGGTTTTAATAAGAGCGTAGATTTTTAAGAAAAATTAGAAAATGATTTTCATTCTCTAATTTTACCTTTACACTTTAATAGATGAATTCCAAGTGGCGGAGAAGCTACATCAACGTGCCAAATCTTTCAGCCAATGTAAACTCTTATAGAATATTAGTCTATTATCTTTGAAGTAACTTTTATCTGTTGAGCAACTATCCATCTAATCTACATCGTCGACTAACCGACGTAGACTTTCATCCCTACTCGATAGTTGGGTCAAATGATAGCTTTTAACTTTTCAAAAGCCTTACCAAACGATTCCTAAGAATAACATACATACTTGTTCATATTCTTCTTGTGTGACTTCAAGGCCTTGGCATATTCTTCTTTAAGTTCTGCAGCTCTATCCTGATAGAACTTTTTCTCCCGGTTATCATTGAAGTTAGAATCAGATCAAACATTTTACAGCACTTAGATTTTCCTTGAGAAAACTGCAGTGGAGTGAGTATAGGGAAAAGAAACAAACATGTCATAATAGAAACCTAGAAATGAAACGCATAGTTGAAAAGCGTTCAAGAATTTTACCTCTTTTACACCCTTGCAGTCAGGATTAGCCTCCTTGTACTCTTTCCTAAAGTCCTCCCTAGTAATAATTAACATGAAAATACATTAAACAAATTGCTCAGGCTTATGCAATATAAAGCATAAAAGGAAGAGAAATTGTACATGAAAAGGGAGAAGGAAGTCGGAGGGCGTTTCGGTGTATTCAGATCTTTGGCTTTCTTTTATTTCTTCGCTTTTGCTTCTGTTGATTTTGCCTTCTTTCTGCTCATTAATAGAATAATGAAAAGATTAAAATAATAATAATAACACACAAAACCAAATCAAAAGTTCCGTGAGATTACTTTACTGCCGGGTTTTTCTTGACCTCGTAAGGAATTTCCACAACTTCAGCCCTGTATAGATTTGAACTAATCCATTCAAAATCATGAAAATCCAACCTGATGACTCAGGTTTGTCTACCCCGAACTCGACTTCATTTCGCCCACAAATCTCGACCTCGACCTATGACCCCCGAGTTGATTTTGGCGTTTCACGCTGGTATAAGGTCGGGGTTATTATCTAATTCGACCTTACCCATCGACTCAATCTCCAAAAAGTAGACCCCATCTAAATCTACTCTTTCCCTAATTAGAACTCTAACAATACACTTCTAATTAAACTCCAACAGTTAGCCCTAAGGGGAAAATAACTCTTTCACGAATAGAATCCTTCTACAGCTCCTCCCACCAACACCTATAAATACTTGGCCAAGGCTCAACATCAAGGTACACTATTCATTACTGCAAATTCAAAACCTTCTCTCATCAATCTCCCTGTCTGACTTAAGCATCGAAGGGGCGATGAGAACACACCTCGTTGCCTTTTGTTTCAGGTATTGGAAAACTGTTCGTGCTCATTTGTCCAAGTTCGGAGTTCAAACTACAAATTCGTGGTCTATCAGGTACAACTTTTTGGTAGCATCATTGATGCCGTCTATAGGAAACGCTACCAAAAGCCATGGTGAATACACGATCAGGTCTTCCACCAGCAAGCTCATCCGCTCCAAATCCTCCCCCTAAAGATCATCCTGTCCCTTAAAAGGAATCATCAGAGATGGCAACACCAGCACTGGCTGTCGGTATCGCCGGAGCTTTCGAAGAGCTCCGCCAACAAGTTACCACATTGACTCAGTTATTAAGCCAAAGGAATTCACACCCATCGCATACACTGACACCGGATGGTAATCTTATGGCAGCTGCTCAAGTTTGAGCTCCACAAAACATTCCTGATAATGGTGTTGGAACCTCGGGTGTACCTCCTATGACCGCGGCCTCAAGGGCAGTAACGATAGAGTCAGGAGAACTTGCCAGAATCATCCAAGAAGGTATTGCCGCGAGACTAGTACAGAAATCGCAGGGGGCAACAGGCTTTACCCCTAGCACTCCCTTTACTCCTGAAGTATTGTCCTACCCCCTTCCGGATAGGTTCAAGTATCCCAGCATAAAAGAATGTGATGGGACCACCAACCCTATCATATATACCGATATCATGAACTTACAGGTCGCACTTGACGCTGTAATGTACAAAGCCTTCCCTCAAACTCTTACAAGTGTAGCTAGAGATTGGTTCTCCACATTAGAGCCGAACTCTATCGCTTCGTTCGCAAACCTGGCTGATAAATTCTCCTCTTTCTTCGCAAGTAGCAAGCGAATCAGGAAAACAGCGACATCACTTATGCAGATGCGCCAGGGGCCTAATGAAACATTACGCAATTTCATAACCAGATTTAATAAAGAAAGACTTCAGATTCCAGATTTACATATTATAGCTGCGGTCTCAGCTTTGACGTACGCCATAAGATGTGAAGCATTTAAGATGTCTTTGTCAAAACCTTCCCCCAAATTCAATAACTAACCTCTTCACTCGAGCTGAGAAATACATCAATATGGAAGAAACTTTAGCCCCAAGAAAGGATGCTTCACCTTTACTTAGGCCGGATAATAAGAGACCGCGTGAACCCAATCAACGAGACGACATTCCTCGGGTCAAGCCAAGACAAAACCCTCGACCAGAAACCTTTACTCCCTTGAATACATCAAGGTCCAACATCTTGCTGGAGATCAAGGACCTCAAAGAGCTTAAATGGCCTTCCAGAATGTGGTCATTACCTAAAAACAGAGATAGAACCAAGTACTATGACTTTCATTGGGACCATGGACATACCACTGAGGGTTGTTTAGCTCTGAAGCAACAAATTGAGGCTCTCATTAGGAGGGGTTTTTTAGGCTCTTACACTAGCCATGAAAAACGCCCGAGGAACAATCAGAATAATGTACAGGAAGGGCGTGGTAGTGAACCGCCAACTGCAGGCATGATTAACGTTATTGTCGGAGGAACAGCTTCAAGAGGAGACACTAACAGTGGACGTAAGTAGTATACTAGACTGCTTCCAGCCTCCTCCAATATAGATCTTGCTCATACGGAAGATATCACCTCCGGGTCAAAGGATTTGGAAGGAATATCCTTCCCCCATGATGACGCCCTAGTCATATCAGCTATCATAGCTAACTTCGAGGTCAAGAGGATTCTTGTGGATAACAGAAGTGCAGTTAAAGTACTGTCTCATGAAACTTTTGTTCAGATGGGTATCTCACTAGAACAACTCAAGCCTGTTAAAACACCCTTCCAAGGATTTGGTGGCGGGGTCATTACCCCTGAAGGTATTGTTGGATTACCCATGACTTTGGGATCTAAAGGTCGGCAGCTAACCCATATCATAACTTTTGAAGTTGTCCGAACTCCAATGGCCTACAACGCCATTCTAGGGAGACCATTGCTAAATAAAATCAGAGCTGTTATCTTAACTTTTCACCTAGCAATGAAGTTCCCCACATGTAGTGGAGTTGGAGTCGTCCGAGAAAGCCAAACCATGACACGCCAGTGCTATGTGACTAGTGTCCGAAAAACGAAGGGAGACGTCATGCAACTTTCAGAGCTCGAGCTCGAGCTCGAGCTTGAAAATCATGGGAGACTCGCCCTGGTAGAAGAGCTGGTCGAGCTCGAGCCTGGTAGGAAGGTGACAGTAGGACATGATCTTGATTCAACCATCATGGCTAAACTCATAAGTTGTCTCTCCCAAAACCAAGACGTATTCATTTGGACAGTTGAACACATGCCGGGAATTGACCTCGAGGTTGCAGTACACAGGCTCAATGTAAACCCAGAAGCCAAACTTGTCAAGCAAAGGAAAAGAGAGTTTGCACCGGAACGGCGCGAAGTCATACGAGAAGAGATTGCCAAGCTCCTCAATGCACAATTCATCCGAGAATGCAATATCCTGACTGGCTTGCCAATGTAGTTCTCGTGAAAAAGGCCAATGGAAAGTGGCGAGTTTGCATTGACTTCACTGATTTGAACAAAGCATGTTCAAAAGATAGCTATCCCCTACCCCGGATTGACAGCCTCGTTGACAGCACTTCGGGTCACAAATTGTACAACTTTTTGGATGCATTCTCAGGGTACCATCAAATACCAATGGCCATAGAAGATCAAGAGAATACCTCATTCATGGACGATTCGGCCATCTATTGTTATAAGGCCATGCCATTCAGGTTAAAGAACGTAGGGGCTACATATCAGAGGCTAATCAACGAGGTCTTTGCTGATTTGATTGGAAAAACCATTGAGGCTTACGTAGATGACATGGTGGTCAAAAGTAAATAGGTGGATGATCATATCACTGATCTCGAATAAGTGTTTTCCACGCTGCGGAAATACAACATGAAGCTTAACCCGACAAAATGTGCCTTTGGGGTAGCATCAGGAAAGTTTCTAGGTTTTATGATCACAAATAGAGGAATAGGCCAATCCTGACAAAATCTAAGCCCTAATATCTATGGAAGCCCCAAAGAGCAAAAAGGACATCCAAAAGCTTACAGGTCGGGTAGCAGCATTGAACATATTTGTCTCTCGGGTAGCAGACAGATGTTTCCCCTTTTTCAAAGTCCTAAGAGGCAACCAGATCTTTGAATGGAATGATGAATGCGACCTAGCCTTCCAACAGCTTAAGCAAACTTTAGCTATACCTCCGGTTCTTGCCAAACCAGGGCCTGGTGATACTTTGTTCCTTTACTTGGCTGTCTCTCGAAATGCCGTAAGTGGGGTGCTAGTAAAGGAAAAAGGAAAAGTGCAGCAACCCATCTACTATGTCAGTAAGTGCTTATTGACACCGAAACTCGGTATACCATTGTGGAACAATTAGCTCTTGCGTTGATAGTAACTGCTAGAAAGTTGCGACAGTATTTCCAATCTCACCCCATAATAGTTCTCACCAATCAACCACTCAAGCACATACTTCAGAGACCAGATGTTTCAGGAAGGTTATTAAGGTGGGCGATCGAGCTTGGTGAGTTTGATATAGAGTTCAAGCCTCAACCTTCTATCAAGGCACAGGCTCTGACCGACTTCATAGCTGAACTCACTCCAAAACCACAAGGGCCCAAAATCAAAAACTCGAGCAAGACCTCAAAAACCTAGGAGATATTTGTCGATGGGGCGTCAGATAGCTCAGGCTCGGGGGCCGGGATAATCATCATCAGCCCGGACAAGGCCACTGAAGTTCAATGTGCGCTTAGGTTTGAGTTTGAAGCAACCAACAACGAAGCGGAATATGAAGCTGTGGTCATTGCTCTCGAACTTGCCAGAAGTTTGGAATTAGAGCATATCAGAGTCTTCAGCAACTCACAGCTCGTTGTTGGACAGATCGAAGGATCTTTGAAAGGAAAGATGAGCTTGCACTGCGTAAAAGTGCATGATCTTCAGAGACAGTTCACAAGTTGTGAAATATTGACAATAGCAAGAGCAGATAACTCCAAAGCTGACGCACTATCCAGACTCGTTTTCATGAGGATAGATGGACTCGACAGAACAGTACACGTCAAGATTGTCACAGAGCCTATCATAAACGCGAAGCCGAGAGTCATGGACATTGACCAAGAGCCTTCCTGGATTGATCCAATAGTTGAATATATAAGTAATGGAAACCTACCTCCTGACCCTCGCACCGTAAGGAGTATTCGGGCCAAAGCCGCTAGGTATTGTATTATCAGAGGGGTGCTGTTTTGAAGAAGTTTTACACTCCCCTATCTAAGTTACCTCAAACCTTCCGAATCTCTCCAACCCCCGACTGAGGTTCATGAGGGAATATGCGAAAATCACCAGGGAGCCAGAGCCCTTGCCTACAAATTAATAAGGTATGGGTACCACTGGCCAACCATAAAGAAAGATGCAGCTGAATATGTCAAAAGGTGTGACAAGTGTCAGAGGTTTGGTAATGCTATACATGTCCCTATAGAAGAGTTGACCTCTATTCATTATTCGGCACCATTTGAACAATGGGGAGTTGACATCCTTAGACCTTTCCCCATGGCCCGAGGACAGTTAAAATTTGTTGTGGTAACAGTTGAGTACTTCACAAAGTGGGTAGAAGCCAAGCTCAGATCATTTGTATGGAAGTCGATTGTATGTAGGTTTGGAATACCCAAAGTACTTATAACAGATAATGGAAGGCAATTCGACAATTCACAATTCAGAAATTTCTGTGTCAATCTCGGGATTGACCATTGTCTAACGTCAGTATCACACCCTCAAAGCAATGGCCTCGCTGAGGTAACAAATAGGATCATACTTCAAGACCTTCGCATCAGGATCGGAAACGCAAGAGGTGACTGGCCCGACGAATTGCCCTCCATACTATGGGTATATAGAACTTCTCATAAAACAGCAACAGGCGAGACTCCTTTCATGTTGGCCTTCGGCTTAGAGGCCACTATCCCCGTCGAAGTCAGTCTCCCCACTTTGAGGAGAGTTGAACCCAGTATGGAGGACCAAACAACCGAACATCTTGACTTACTCGAAGAAGTAAGAGAGCAAGCTTCACTGAGAGCTGCTAGTTACCAAAATAAAATAGCAAAGTACTTCAACACCAAAGTCAAGTCACGAGAATTTAGGAGTGGCGATTTGGTTTTAAGAAGAGCAGAAGTAGTTGGACACCCTCCAGGTAAACTTGGACGGGTATGGGAAGGGCTATTCGAAGTCATACGAAGGATCAAAGGTGGAGCAAACAGCCTTAGAGACACTTCGGAAAATCCACTCCCAAGGCCTTGGAATGCAGATAACCTAAAAATATATTACAAGTAGAATAGCAATAGCGTCGTGCTAGGGGTTGCACGCCCACCTTATTTTTATTTTTCAGTAGCTCGGGTTTATGTACCCTTGAGCATTTTGTTTTTAGTAGCTCGAGCTAATTACCCTTTAACACCTAATAATATTCAAGTTTCTTTCTACTAGCACTCTTTAAACTTTGGCGTAACGACATGCTTCGAGCATGCAGCCAACTCTTTAACATTAGTGTAACGACGTTGTAGAACCCCAAATAATTCTAGTCACCTTAGTGGCACTAAGATATGAATACTGGATGACTAAAGTATACTTTAGATTTTTAGTCTCATTTGAGACCCATTTTCGACATAGGAAACATTCGATTTGGAAAATGATATCTAAATAAAAGTTGTAGCTGTTTGAGTTAGTTTTCCAACGCACTTTGAATTACCTCAATCGGATATCGGGAGAAGAAGTTATGATGGAAACACTGAAAGTTGTGCAATATCAACCGGACTACAACCGGTCGACCGAAGCTGCCTGAAATGAAAATTCTCATTTTTCTCTAGAATTTAAATATTTATTTTCATCAATTATTTTCTCAAAGGGTCACCCACATTTTTGGCAATAAAAACCCCACTAAATTGAAGCATTTAACCTCAAACTTAAATGGCATCCATGTTTTCTTTCTTAAATGAAATTTGACCCTTCATTTGCTTTAAAATATGGGATATTTACCTATAAATAGAGACCTCATTTCACTTGTTTTTCTCATACCAAAAGCAAGAGTTTTTACATACTAAAGAAAGAGTTTCCAAGAGAAAAAAAGAGAGGGAGGAAAACTATTTTTCCTAGAAGTTTAAGAAGTGTTTTCAAGCATCAATTCTCAATGGTTTTCAAACATCCAACGAGTGCATTTCTTTCAACGTCCAAGTTTCATCGAAGTTTTCAATCCAAGTTTTCAAAATTTCAAAAACATCAATCAAGGTAGGTAGAGGTGCAATGTGTTTAATCGTGTTAAGTTATAAGTTTCGATTCATGTTAATGTTTGTATGTCAAATGGTACTCCGATACGGCATATCCCTCTATGTTAATGATTGTATGTCAAATGGTACTCCGGTACGGCATATCCCTCTATGTTGAAGAAATGGTCGTATGTCAAATGGTGCCCTCGGGTACGGCATACCCCTTCATGTCAAATGGTGCTCCGGGTACGACATGTATGAAAAGTTATAAAGTTAATGTTTTGAAATGTATAGCTTGATCACGAATGCACTTATGACACCTATTGAGTTTTTCAACTCACGAGTTTAATCACATCTCTATAGATTGAAGGAATTCTACCTCGGACATGGATGGAGGAGAAGATGGAGAGTGATGCAACGAGTCCATGAGAATTCGGTGAATAAGTGATTTGGATTTATTTTTATGAAATGTTTTCCAATGTTATTTCTTTAAAGTTTTGAATAACGCAGAATGCGAGAACAAGTTATGTTTTCTTCAAATAAATTACATTTTGTTGTTTTGAAAAATGATTCAGTGTTTTTGTTTAAAGTATTTGAAGTATTATTATTTAAATTATTATCCGAAGATGTAAGCTTCCGCTAAAACGTATACACTTGTTACTAAACCACCGGTTAAGCTAAGTAAAGTAAGTAGCGTTCCGGTCTACTAGGGGTCGGGGCGTTACAGACGTGCTACAGGCATGCAGCTAATGACTCGGGCATAATGACGTGCTTCGGGCATGCAGCCAACTCCTTAACATTAGCGTAATGACGTGCTATGGGCATGCAACTAATAATTTCGGCTTAATGATGTGCTCCGGGCATGCAGCCAACTCTTTAACGTTAGCGTAATGACGTGCTACGGGCATGCAGCTAATAACTTCGGCGTAATGACGTACCTCGGGCATGCAGCCAACCCCGTGCTCTAAAAGCAGTAACATTGGGTCTGACATACAAACCCGAGGTCATGAACCCCGACCTTTCTTTCATTTAAAACCAACAGTGGCTAAGTTCGGAGTCGGGCCTCTTCGCATGATAAAGATTGAACCCGACACCCTCTGCGACCTAGAAACAGTCTCGAAGACCATACGTGACAATAACTCCATATCATGACTGTGACTAGCTATTTAACAATCGAATTCACAAGAGGCAGATCACACACGAGCCCAATGCCTTTTGCACGACAAGACAAATAACCTAATAATAGGTTCCTCGAGCTTAAAAAACCCAAGTTGTAGTAAGTAAACAGCTTGAACTCATCATCTGGGTTATTTGATGACTTACAGGCTCTAAGCTCGACCTCGACGAGTACATCAAGAATTGAGCTCAGACATGCCTGATGTTCAACGTCGAAGTGTTGATTGAATTCAGAAGCGTTGTGCATTGAATGAAAACATGAGCTCGATTAAATTAAAAACAAACACAAGTAATATGCACGAACATTCATCGATTAGATTAAAAAACAAAAGTACTGAGCCCAGTTCGGGCAATATTACAAAAAGTTTCAAAACATCAAGGTTAAAGACCTAATCTATATCTACGACCCTGACATCGTCTCCTTGGTCGCCAGTCCCGACGTCATCTCCATCACCATCATCATCATCATCATCCTCACCATCCTCTTCGACCTCAAAGGCCGAAAGTTCGAGCTCCCCTGCAAGCTCGTTCACTGTCTTCAAATCCTCGACCAGTGATTTTAAATTCTTAGGGACCTTCGTGCGGAGATAAGAACGGGCAAGACGAAGCCCGTAATGGTAAGAGCTCGACCCATACTGTCCCAATAGGGTCCCAAACTCGTCAGACTTCTTGAAGTCTTCAACAGCCTAAGCCCGGGCCTCATCACGAGCCTTCGCAAGCTCTTCCCCAAAGTACCTCTAGGACTGGAGAAGCTCGAGCTTAACTTCCTTGACCTCAGCCTTGGATGTCTCAAGTTCCTCTTGAGACTTCTTGAGGTCAGTCTCAACAGCCTCGAGTGCCTTTTCAAGATCACGAGCTTGCTTTTCAGCTTGCTCTTTTTCCTTCGAAAGCTCCTCAATTTCATTCGAAATGTTGATACCGTTCAAAGTAAGACCTCGCGCCACACTCAGCGTATGCACAAAGAAGAAAAGGAAACCCAGGGCCAGTTCGATCAAAGAAGATTAAAAAAATAAAAATACATTTAAGGTCGGCATCTTACCCTTAAGGTCAAAGCCTCCAGTGTCTTGACCCCTTCATTAATGTTGACCTCCTTCTCGAACCTATCAACAAGGTCCTTTACAAGGGCACACTCCGTATACTCCTCGAGGGCACTGTCCGAAATAGGCTCGAAGCCTGAATCCACGACACCTTAACACCCCCGAGCTCGATCTTCATATTTCGACGTCCTATGAGGCGTTGAGGTCGGGCTCCTTAACGTCGAGGGTTGACCCCTAAGAGGTGCCGGGCTCTCAAGATCCACTGTAGGCACCCTAACATCGGGGTGCCTGGCCCTCTTCTTCCCCCTTTTTTGGGACCGAGGCTTTGGACATTGACCCCTTGGCCTTATGATGGACGTTGGCCAACAATTTGGAAGGATCAAATGACATCTCTAGATCTGCAAGAAACAAATCAGAAGGCATTAGCACGATCTCGACATCAGGAATACAACGACAAAGCATAAAAAGTAAAAGACATACCCTCGAGGCCTTTAACATTTGCAAGGTCGAGGGTGTCATCCTCGAGCAAATAATCGATCTTCTCTGCCAAGGGGTCGTGGTTAACTAACCTTATTCTATCCCTCTCTAGAACCTCAAAATACGCCTGACCCTTATTAAACCTATCCTTACTAGGGATCTCCCACCTCGGGCTAAAAGGATGGTCGGGATCTTGGGGTTTTACAAAGAAAAATCTCTCTTTCCAACCCCGAAGAGAGCTTGGGGTCTCAGGTGTCCTAAAGCCCCCCTTGGTTGACAAATACACAAAACAATTGAACCCCAGCAAGTACTTCATATCGTACACCATCCTCAGAAGGTCGAGCCTAGGCTCAATATCGAGGCATCTACATAGTAGAAAGAAATAGACCAACAGCCTCCAACCGTTAGGGGTCAACTGGCCCGGACACATATAGAACGAAGTAAGGAAGTGGATAAAAAGGGTGAAGAGGCCACCGCATCCCAGCTTTAAGGGCATCCCTAAAAAACGTCACCTCCCCCTCTCGAGCTCCTAAGATATTTTCGGTGCTCTCGAGAACCCTAACATCACAAATGGGCATCACCCTGAACTCTCTAGCTATCTTAATAATTACATGTTACTTGTAGGCGATCAGGTTCTTTGGATAAGTCAGCACCACCTCCCCTGGAGAGTGCGAGCTAACGGGAAAAGCCAGGGTGACAAGATCTCGACCTTGGTCACCCGGAGTTTCGACAACTGTACTTGGGGCAGTAGGGTTCTCATTATCCCTCGAGCTCTTAGAATGCCTACTACTGCCACTATTACTCGACCCCTTACTGCTACTACTACTACCACTACTGCTACTGCTCGACATTACTCTACTTAAATAATTAACAACTTAAAGGCTCGAACTCTTACCTTAATGGCGATCGATCACAACCTACTATCCTTGAACTTGAGCTTCTTTTTATAGAGAGTGGAGAGTAAAAAGTGAAAATGAATAGTGGGGGGTATTTATAGGGGTCATGGGCATATCAACAGTCGCTTAATCTAAACCCTTAAACAGGACACGTGGCAAACATCCAAGTTCGAGCTCTGACAACCAGCCGCATGACAGACACGTGACACAGCAGATCTCCAGCAGGTAAATGACAGTGTCGAGGTCGATATTAAACCACAACATCCTTTTTGCATCTCAAACCGAGATCGTAGATTCTGCACGATCTACAGCTCAGATGCATGGGGGCCTATGATGACTCAGGTTTGTCTACCTCGAACTCGACTTCATTTCGCCCACAAATCTCGACCTCGACCTATGACCCCGGAGTTGTATAAGGTCGGGGTTATTATCTAATTCGACCTTACCTATCGACTCAATCTCCAAAAAGTAGACCTCATCTAAATCTACCCCTTCCCTGATTAGAACTCTAACAATACACTTCTAATTAAACTCCAACACCTAACCTTAAGGGGAAAATGACTCTTTCACTAGTAGAATCCTTCTACAGCTCCCCCCACCAATACCTATAAATACTTGGCTAAGGCTCAACATCAAGGTACACTTTTCATTACTGCAAATTCAAAACCTTCTCTCATCAATCTCCCCGTCTGACTTAAGCATCGGAGGGGCGACGAGAACACACATCGTTGCATTTTGTTTCAGGTATTGGAAGACTGTTCGTGCTCATTTGTGAGATTCAAGTTCGGAGTTCAAACTATAAATTCGCGGTCTATCAGGTACAACTTTTTGGTAGCATCACAACCTAATAACAGGACAATTACATATAAACTGTATTTAAGTAATTTAATCAATAAAATTCTGCCAGATCTACATGAATAAGCCAAAAAAGAAAAAAGCCGTATACCTATGCTCATTTTGATTTTAGCGAAAAGGCTACAGTCGTGCAAGCTAATTAACGCCACTGTTACATCTTTGTTGCACTCATGACTGCAATTTCCATCAATAAATTTGCATCGATATACAGAAATGTGTATTTTTAGTTAAATACCATTTGGCCAAAGCACTTCCGTCTTTGGCACGTTTGAGAGTATTTGTTGAAGAAGAAGATGATGAACAGTCTGCTTCCACTCTCTTCCTCCCTCTCAGTAGGTTCGAAGATTTCGATGCTCCACTCCCCGCCATTCGTATAGATTTTTTCGTGATGAAAAGTGGAAACAAAAATTTGATTGAGGCGGCAAAAATTCTGAAGTTGGCGCCATTGTTTTTAATATTTTTGGAAATTTAATCATATTAAATTAAGTCATAATTGAAAAATATAACAGAAGCAAGAGGTTCTCTTTCGTGATCCTAGCATTGCAATCCATGTTCCGACTTTGTCATTCGATAGCTGAATGTTTAGCCGTAGTTCGACATCCTTAAAATTTAAAAACATTGTTTTGAATATTATTTTTTGAAGAATTTGTGGCTACAATGTAAGAAAAAGTTTTGAATTTACGTGTAAAATATTTTATTATGTGAATCTGTGATTGAAAATAAGTGTGAAAAATAAAAATAAATTAGATTAAACTAAACGATGAGAAGGGCTTCGTGTAGAAAATTGGATAAAAAACGAGAGCACTTATTTCAAAAAAAATTATAAAGTAAAGTGTTGACATACAACTCCTATTTTCGAATCCCGAAGAAAATACACACAAAAACGACAATTTCATCAATATTATTTTTCTTTACCACCCAAAATAAACTAGTTTTCCACATTCATTATTACAATCATCTATGTATCTGCAGCAACAAAATTAATATACAATCCTCAATCATATGTTCTAAAATCCTATTTCTAGTGAAATGTATATACCTATAGTATGTAAAAGTCTGCCTTCTCTACGCTATAATGCTATCCCTTTCTTCCTAGTAATCTAGGAATATGAGAAGAAGAAGACGACCTCAAATACCTCGGCAACATCTCAACAGGGTTGGGTCGATATGATCGTTATAGTAACCTTTTATGACACCCCTATATGTGACGACCTAGTACCCGTCATAGATGTCATTTCATTTGCCTATTTCGCCACGTCCTCAACGTTGTTCTCCTCGACCAGTGATCACGCGACGAAGTCTGGCAACAACTGTGCAGCGAACCTCTTCCGGTTTTGAATGTTGATGTTTTCGTACACATTGGATGAATGAGGGGATGTTGGAGCGTTCATACCACCAAACTCATTTGCTTCACCGATTTCAAGTCCTCGTCGGAGCTGAATGCTTTGGTTTGGAAGAAAGGTTTGATGTGTGCCTGAAATGGAGAGATTTTCGCAGTGTGGGAGGCCGAGAGTGAGAGAAACGCCATTTCCTGAATACGGTGCTTGGAAGTGCTGGGCGTCATACCTTCCAATGTCCTCGATTGGATACGAATTAAATCCTGAGATGAAGTTAGTTGGAGCCCCCATTAATGTAAACTCACCCCTGCTCTGCCTCTCATTCATGAAGCTCATGGAAATTTGCTCATTGTTCGTCTCAATGGGCTTTAAATCCATATTTATGGATGGGACACTGTTTGGGGAATGTAACATTTCTACGCTGCTGCGGGTTTTCTTTGGACTTCCTTGAGTGATACTCTCCATTTCTGATGATCCAATTAGGTTGAAACCTGAATTGTTCCTGATAGTGGCTCCAGCCGGAGATGTCGAGGCTGTGGACATTAATGTTGCTGGATTTGTGTTCTGGTTCATGGGATTCTCTTGTTTTTCGACAAAATTCTTGTTTTGATTTTCTTTGATAGGCCTCTTTTCTTGTGGAATGGTGGATTTTGACACTGAATCTTCATTTTGCTCAATTTTGCTAGTCATTTCTTCTGGCCCTGTCTTTTCTTGTTCCTTAACCTCTTCCATATACATCTCCTCTACCATCGGCTTCCAGAGTCGAACCCGAGCATTGATGAACCAATTCGACACCTGAAAAATAATTTCCGTCCCACTCGATATTAGTAATTCCACTGAAAATAAGCAGAAAATGATCAAGAATATATGGGCTATTAGATACCTGACTCCTAGTAAGCCCTGCCTGTTTTGCAAGCATGATCTTGTCTGAATCCTTGGGATAACTGTAAAACAAGAATAATAACTAGTAAATCTTGATACCCAATTGCATTTTTATAAAAGGATATTTAAGGGATTTGGCTTTTAAACGAAGTGGTTCAATAGACAAGACTTACGGGTGCAGAAAGTGTTCGAAGAGCCAAGCACGAAGGACAGAAACAGACCGTTCGGGTAATCCTCTCTGAGGTCTCCAAGCATTATGCTGGATCATTCCCAATTGCTGTAAGGCTCTTTGTTGTCGAAGCTGATTATCGACGTACTTTAGCCTCGAACCCTCAATCTTCCCTATCAAACCATCGTCTTCTCCTAAACTCTTGCTGGCAGATCGAATTTGGCCTAATATGGCGTCTTTTAAGCACCGAAATTGCTTTGAGATTGTTTGCAAAGCCAGAGCAGTGTATGTCTTGGCAGAACCTATGCCTGCTGCTTGTTCAAACCATGAGGTTACAACATGCATCTGTTGGTGGTACTGTTTGTACCTCTGCTCAACCTTCAAATCACAAATTTCACAAGTAGAGCTTAGAAATGGATATGAAGCAACAATTTTTTTCATGAAAAACAAATATACCGTGTTCGACAAAGATCCCAGTAAATCATTTAATGGGAAAACAAAATTAAAAGACTTAATATGAATTTTTATAGATTATAAAACTGGACAGAGAGAAGAAAACATCTGACATGGATACCTCATGCTTGTAAAAATCAAAATTCAATTAGATTTTCAAGGTTTTCAACTTCAAAATCAAACGTATGCAGTACTGTATATATCAGCAATAACTCATCAAGATCATAACTTTATAGAATGCATACGTCTAGAATGATTTGAGTAAATAAATTTGTTCCTTTTCTGATTGCTTAATTTGTTAATAAATAATAACTGTGAAATTGTCGTTGTTTTGATTGAAAAATCATTGTAGACGAGGAGACGTGTCGAAGAAATAAGTGAACTTGTGTCTTACCTCATCAAGCATGTTCAGAAGTTTTGCCTTTTTCATCTGAATTTCCTGTCTTTCTGCTGTAGTGAGCTCAGTATCACGTTTTGCACTGGTGTCTCCTCCACTTTGTCCATCTCCGGCAGCCGGATGCGGCGGCGACGGTTCTCCAATATTCTTGGCTTGTCCATAAGGGTTCTCGGCGGATTCAGAGACGCTCTTTATAATTCCCTTACCAACACTAACAACTTCATCAAGAACTTCCTGTGCTGCCTTCAAATACTTAGAACTTAACAGCACACTTTGCATACCGTTCACACCGTTCGAAATCCCCGAAGCCGTCGCTGAGGACTGCGTCGGTGACCCTCCTGAAATTCTAACATCGTCGCCGCCAGCACGTGGTGGCGATACGGTGGTCGTAAGTGGTTGCGATATCACCTCATGTTCAGGCCTAAAAGATCCATACCCCGATGGCTGCTGGGAAGAGAGGCTCAAGGAAAGTCCTTGCTGAGCGCGTGTAACTTCACGCCCTGCCGTAAGGTCCATTGACGGAGCATACAAATTGTACGGCACGCGAGGGAAGAACCCGTGGAAGGGAGACGCATCATGCTGGGAATGGACAGGCGGAGCGTGAGGGTCTTGGGACGAGGCGGCGGTAGAAGAGTTGGCCTGTAAAGGAATACCGACAAAGTGCTGAGTTTGAGACGGTGGCGCGTGGGGTAAGTTGAGTGAGTTTCCGGTGGTGCTGGAGTTGAGAAAAACGAAGTTGCTACCCGGCGGGTGTGGCTGTTGATTGTCAGGGTATCCAAAACCAGGATTCATCAAAATCAGTGTCTGTAAGCCATCACCACCTCCCTGAATTTCTGAATTTCCATGAAAATACGTCGTCATCAATCTTCCAAATTACTGCAACAAAACAAACAGCTCGAATGAGTGTCCAAATCGTTATGTCTTTTTTCGTACAAATCGAAAACTCATCGACAAGAAATTTTTGTGTCTGTGAAACTACTTTCGGGTATATTAAATCATTTGTGATTGGTGATTACTGTTCAAGAAATTGTACAGGTTGACTGAGTAATAATCCTGGAAATTTCAAACAGTAAATTAATGATTAATTACTGACACCTCATATGTAATTAAAATTCTGTCAAATCCAAGAATTTACCCCAGAGAGACAGAGAGAGAGAGAGAGAGAGCAAATGACATGCAGTACATGAAGTTGTGTGTATCTATCTATAGATTTATACCAACGGTAGAGTACCTTCTTTACAGTGTCAGACTCAAATCAATGACTCTCTGCAACTTTCTCTGACTTGATAAGGAAAAATAAATAAAGTTAGTAGGGAGAGAGAGATGGAGGCTAAAAAGTTTGAGAAAAAGATGCATATCTTTATTCACTCAATAATCCACACATTTATAACTCTTTTTTAATTTCAAAAAATTCCCAAACAAGAAATTGAGAGAATTTCTTTTTTTAAAGTATCCCAGTACTGCAAGAAAAAGATATGAACACATATAAATAATATATGTATGTATATATTTCTCTATCCATTTCCCTCTTTCGAAAGAAATACCTGTGAAACTGGTCAAACAAGGGATGATATGACCCTCCTTTCTAAATCATTTGATGCAGCCAGGACTGATCCTTCCATATATGAGCTATAAAGAATTTTTTTTTGGAGAGAGAGATGAGAATGTTTTAGAGAAAGAAAGATGTGGATAGATATGTGTTTGTATGAAAATGCTTTAATCAAATGTGTCAGAAGATCAATACTTACAAACAGCTGAAAAACGAGGAAACGTCCCCTTCTCACTAAATATTTTATGCAATTCAATCAAGATTATAGAAAGAGATAGAGAGAGAAGAAAGAAGATTATGATGATGATCTGCCCATGGAGTTAACCCTTGGTGGAGGTGGGGTTCTGCTCTTATAGTATGGGAAAAATACTATGGGGTTACCCAACTTCGAGTTAAGCTTAATTTTAGTCATTGAACTTTGGTCGCCATTAATGTTGTTTCACAAAATTTAACTTCATTTCGTACTTTCCTCTTAATGTTGATTTATGGGTTGGACATCAAAACTCTCACTTTTAAACGAAACTCTTGCTAGTGACATGGTTGCAACTAATGCAGGTTTGGAAGACGAAATTATTATTTAAATGGACAACTAAATAATTTTAAGTAACATCGACAGTATGCACACAAGAAAGAATAATGCTATTTATCATTGGCGGAGATTATCACAACCTATTTGGCAATAAGTTCCCTGTTCATCGTATTAGCATTAAAATATATAACAACTTCATTAAAATATTTGATGATCTTTGCTAATAATGAATAATATTACTGTGGAAGAAACTCCTTATACGAATTAGGAAAAGACGTAAACTTTTGTGAAAATTGAAACAAAGCTGAGACTTGAGTGATGCTTCTGGAGCAAAATAAAGTTGGATGACTAAAATGGAACTTTTTTTGAACAAATCGAAACAAAACTAAAACTTGAGTGATGCTTTTGGAGCAAAATAAAGTTGGATGACTAAGATGAAACTTCATTCAAAGTTGAGTGACCTCTGGTGCTTTTTACCCTTACATTATTGAATCGTCTTTTGTCTTTTATTCGTTCATTTTTTATTTTCTTTTGTTTGCGTAATCTACATTTTTATTTTTATTTTTTATTTTTTTTTGTGGTGGTTAGGTGATAAACATAGTTTGACGATTCAGCATTTTAAATGCAAAGAAACATAGAACCAACTACCATTCTACCAGCTATAAATGCCAAAAAAAGGATAAAATACTATTATTTTTATTATTTTTGTGTATAAAAATTTGTTTTAATCAACGAAATATACACGTAAGTCTTGCAATTGTAATAAAAAATTCCAGCTGTCCTGCCTAAGTTTCATAATTAAAAAAACAGAGTAAAATAATTTAAATGGTGTTCTGTTTAACTACTCAATTTTTTAATTTACGAAACAAGCTAATATATCGGTTTACTGATTATGAATGTTCACGGTCGATTTAATTATTTTTCCCTAACTAATATATTAGTGAACTCATAACAATTTTTTTTCTTTTTTTTTTTTTACTATACATTAAAAAGAATACTTTTCAAA
The DNA here is from genome assembly GCF_002742605.1 of Olea europaea var. sylvestris. NCBI lineage: Eukaryota > Viridiplantae > Streptophyta > Magnoliopsida > Lamiales > Oleaceae > Olea > Olea europaea. The sequence continues at coordinate 2,620,346 of NC_036253.1, read as the reverse complement.
AAAATTTATTTTGAAAAAATCTTTATCAAACAGGGGCTAAATTAGAGCAACTATTTGTCCTACTTTATTATTATTATTATTATTAATTTTTTTTTTTGAAAAATGAGATGTATGATATATTTATCTATTATTAAAAAAAAAAAGAAGAAGATGTGTGATATATTTATTTATTTTTATATTCAATCTAACTTGTTGAATATGCCTTCATTTTCAAGCAAAATCCCAATTTCGTGACTAAGCCTTTTCATAACCGACTAGTTAATAAGTATTTATAAACAATTTAAATTAGAAACATATAAAAGGGAATGTTAGATAAGTAGATATTACTTGTAGAATAATTCTATTTGTACCTAATAGAATGTACTAAAAGTTGTCCCTCTCTCACAATGTATGCCAGTCCCCTTCTCACAATGTATGTTGGCCCCGTGGGAATATAAAAAATTTAAGTAGTTAGTATTGTAAATGGTAAGTTTATTAATTAATGACAATTGTACTCATGTTACCCTAAAAATTATTACTGTTATATCTCTGATTCTTACCTGTAATTATAAAAATTTTGTTCTTAATAAAACACATCAAAATTTATCGACTTCCATTCTCTCCTCTTTTTTCATAATACGTTATCAACATGTTAGTTTAATTTTTCAAAGTTTAATGAATGTAGTAATTTTCATAAGAATAAATATTTATCACATGTATCGAATTAATTTGATTGTATAATAATTACTTTGTCCTATTTGCATGTCGAAATTTACATGTATGTTTGGAGATTTTTTTTATTTATACATTTTTGGTAATTAATTTTTCTATATAAATTCATATCATACCTATAAATATTTTCAATTGTTCTCCTATAAACTATAAATTAATAATTTATCATATAGTTGCTCATGAAGTAGCACAACATTATAATTAATATTCCATAAGAATATTATCTTCTCTCGAAAAGTACGAATTATAATTTTTAATATTCCAGAAAAATATTGAAATGTTTCTTTTGAGGAAGCACAACTCTGTAAATATTATATGTCATAGAAAATATCCTCTTGAAAAGTTAATATTTTCAAAATACTATTTTGTTATTGCTTCTGAAGTAGCATACTATTATTTATGTTTTAGTTATATATTACTTGCTTTTGAAGAGTATAATTAAAAATTATGTTTTTACTCCCGAATAGTAAATTCTCGTACTATTTATCATTTCAAATATTAATACGTTATTGCTTCTGAAGAGTATTGTGCTACAATTTCAATATTTTTCAGAATAATATTACTATTAAAGAAGTGATAATAAAATATAACATGCTCTTGAAATAGCACATGTTTTGAAGAATATATCTTGCGTAATTTATGAATTCATGTTTATCCCTGTAGGAAACGTATAACTAACATCATCAGGATATTGATTAGTTTGGCTATTTGAATGATACATGATTGTATAAGTTTTAATCGTACTTTTCGAATTATATCTTATATTAAACAAGAAGTTTAATTTGACTTTATTGTTTGGCATGACCAATTAGATTATCACTAGATTAATAATGATGCGAAATTAAAAATTCAAGTGAATATTTGATGAAAAATTAGAAGATTCTTCAATTCAATTCTATATTATGTTTATTCTCTTTCATGAAAATTTTCCATTAACCATTACTAATTAAATTACGGATTGAATTTCTTATACTTCTGAAAATTAATTAGAGTGATAAATGGGGTCTCATCATCCTGCAAGTTGATCATCTAAATATTATTTGTATCTAACAGATTTGATACATATACTAGATGATTGCATGGTGTTCGCAACCCTAAAGTTTGAAAACTTATTATTTAAATTTTAAATTATGAGCATAATTTTCAAATTATATAATCAAGGTCGTGTTTTGTTAATGCTAGATGGCATAAATCTCAATATTTTAATAAGTGTTAGTTGGGATGTCTATAAATGGCTTTAATACTATTATTTGTTAAACGCCTCCAATTAATTTAACTGAAAACAAAATACTTCACACTTTTGTTTAGGGAATCATATTATGTAACATACCAATATCATAATTCTCCCTATTATAATTGCCTATGGTTAGAGCATAAATTTCCATCTAATTATTTTGATAGTATAGTATATGTAAAATTGAACCACCACAGTGCATTGAAATTGAAAATAAAGAATGCTAAAAACAAATGCATAGTTTGAATCCTTATTCCAAATGGACGATATTTTATAATGCTAAAAAATGATTGTTAATTTGATTGGACAATATTCTCAGCATTAAGGAGAATTAAGAAGTTGAAAATAATATACAAATGCATCATCATCTAAATTCTCGGAAAATATCATTTGATCTAGAAGTTCGAAAGATAATTTATTTATATGCATTTATTGATCAAAGAGATCAACAATATCTCACGCGCTAGTTTTAAATGCCCCAACACGAATTGATGTCCTATGAGGACAATTTGTTAGCACTATATTTGATATATCTATGACAAACTTGACGTGTGATGATGTTCAATTCTAATACAAAAAATCTTCAAACGAAAATGGATCAATTTGCAAAGATGGTCTTATTAAGTAGGCATATACTTTTAATAAGTATTTAGACATAACAAATTATAAAATTTCAGAAGAGGTTCAGGTATCTGAAATAATGAAATTTAAGATATCTCAATAAGTTATGTCATTATGGAAAAAAATAAATCAAAAAGAAAAAAATTGTCGACAACAATTTTGCAAATAATGTACTGCATGCATCATATAGCAAGAAATTAAAATAAATGCGTCGAAATATATCAATCAAAGTAATGATTGACCAAATAAAATAAACGCATGTAGTATAATTATTTTAGCGAATACTTATTGAAGGAAGGCTATAAAAATGATGATATCCGCCCATGTGTTTTCATAAAGAAAACAAATATTGGATTTGCTATTGTGATGGTTTACGTTGGTGATTTAAATTTAATTGAAACTCCTAAAGAGCTCAACAAAATTGCAGATTATTTGAAAAATGAATTTGAGATAAATTTTTTTAGGAAAAGTCAATTTCTGTCTCGGGTTGCAGATTGAACATTTTCCAAAATGATTATTTGTTCATCAATCTACATATATAGAAAAGTCTTAAAGTACTTTTATATTGATAATGCACATCCACTTGCATCACATGTGGTTGTTTGATAACTTGATGTGAAAAAATCCATTTCATTTACTTGAAGATGGAGAAAAGGTTCTTGATCGTGAAGTACCTCTCTTAATGCAATTGGAGCATTAATTTATCTTACAAATTACACTCGTCTCGACACATTTTTTTTTTTGTAAATCTTCTTACTCTTATAGCTCTACACCAACTTAAGGACATTGGAATAATGTTAAACATATATTTTGTTACCTAAAGGGCACTGTTGATTTGAGATTATTTTATTCTCAAAAGTCGATATCTGTTTTAGTAGGATAAACAGATGCAGTTTATCTCTTTGACCCACATAAAACTAAATCACAAATAGAATATATTTTTACAAATTGAGGAATAGCTATATCATGGAGATTTGTGAAGCAATCCTTGACAGTAACATTCTCGAATCATTATGAAATTATTACAATTTATAAAGCAGGCCGAGAATGTTTATGATTGAGGAACATGACCCATCAAATCCAAGCATCATGCATGTTAATTTCAACAAAATATAGTTCAACAATTTTGTATGAAGACAATGCAACTCGTATTACACAATTCAAATGAGGTTATATCAACGGTGACAGAATGAAACATATTTTTCCAAAATTCTTTTGATACACATGAGTTTCAAAAGAATAGCAATATCGATGTCCAACAAATTCGTTAGAGCTTATTCACAAAAATATTGTCAACATCTACATTTAAAAAATTGTTTCATAAGATTGAAATGTGTCAACTCAAAGATTTTCAGTCACCAACATCATGGAAAGTAGTTGTACTCTTTTTCCTTCGCTTAGATTTTATCCCACTAAATTTTTCTAATAAGATTTTAATGAGACCGCATTTATTTTTAATACTCCAAAAAATAACTGTACTCTTTTTTCTTCATTTGATTTTTTTGTCCCATTGAGTTTTTATCAAATAATGTTTTAACAAGACATATATTTTGTAATGTGTCATTCAAATGACAATTGACAATTGTATCCTGCAGCCCTAGAATTTATCATCGTCGTATCCCCGATTTTTACCTATATATAGGACTTTTATTCTTGATAAAACACACAAAAATTTATTAACCTCCATTCTCTCTTCTCTTTTTCTCTGGTCATAACAGCTAGATTATTTATTAACGATTTATAAACATTAGTCAAACATAAGCTAAATCACTAGCTAGTACTGATATAAATAATGTAATAAAACATTCCTATCTTTTTCCTATTTTTACTAAATATTTTTGTTGTCGTAGCCTTTACTCAATTGATAAGATGAGTAGCCTTAAGTGTTAGTAGTTTTTAGTACCAGCCTAGTTGTCATTAAAATCCAATCAGACTTGTCCATTGAAATCAATATTCATATTAATTCATCAAAGAAGTTTAGATAGGTCTTCAGTGCCATCTAAACTGATATTAGATAGCATTGCTCTTGATGAGATATCCCTTTAACTCACTATAAGTGATCGAAATAATCATGAAATTCATTAAGTATGAAAGTCCGGATCATTTTGAAAATAGTTACTACTCAAAGAATTATATAGCATTTAAACAAAAACCTTGAATTTTCAAGTTTTTTTTTAACTAAAATTTCATAATAATTAATGTGCTTATTAATTAACGCATATAGGAGGTGGAAATTATTTAATGAATTGCCTGGAGAAATAAAACTGTCATCTAGTTATTTAATTTCCTAATAGAACACCCTTACTTCCTAAGATCCTCCCTAAAAAAAGGCTACAATTGATATTTTATTTGATTTCTCAAAGGCCCTGTTTACGCTAACCCAATAGAGTAATCGCTTTTCACTATCTCTCGCATGACATTTCAGTGCGGTCAGTAAAAGTAGGATCTAGTTTCATTTGGAAATTGACAAGTTTATAGTTTTCAAATAGAAGTACCTTCCTTTAGAGTGTGAACGAATGAGAAAGTATGGTTTGAAAGAGATTAGAGGAGAAATAATGGAAAGAAGGATTGTCAAAAGCCTTTGATAAGATTAAGACATACCTCCTCAACTTGCCTGTACTTGTCAAACATGAGTTCCTTACTTTCGGAGGGCATTAGAGGTTCAGAAGGCGAACTATATTGTTAAGGCACATCCCTGCAACTCGATCGAACTTCAAATTAGCTGTCTAGCCAATTGATGCGTGTTTCAAACATGCTGATGGTTGCTTTATCCATTTGTTATATGTTAAGAGACATCAATATGAATCTTGCATGCATGTTTACTATACGAATTTGCATGGAGTAAATGATACAATAAGTCTTGACATGATGGTCACTAAGCTCATGTTTGGGAAGTGATTTTAATTTAATAACTTGTGATAAGACATACTTTTTGTCCATATGCTTTTTACGATCCAAAACTACTACCCATTCGTTATCCAAATTCCGTAAAACTTACATCTCCATTCAGTTAAATTTAACTTCAACTACTTAGCAATCATACACTGAGTTTTCAAGTTTATATTTGTTCCACTTGATGATTATTACTCTAATGATGTGGTTTATTGAACCATTTATTAATCTAGAAGTTAAAAATGTTAAATAATATCAAATTTATATCATTTAAATATTATTTTCAACTTGTCCCATTAGCGGATACTCATTTTTTCTTCTGCCAAGTTGCCTTCAATATAGTTTAGGTTACCCGTATTGATCGTTCATCAAGCTATAATGTCCTCACTATAACTTCTTAGTATTGCTCGTAATGTAGAGGCGGATTAAGTAATTTGGGGGTCGTGGACAAGATCGTTACGGGGTCCTTTCAAAAACAATAATAAAAAAAAAAATTTATGGAGAGAAAAATTCAACCTCTCACTTAAAGCAATTCTATTAATTTGATTGAGTAAGACGATAAATTTCCTTAATTAATTTTGTTTGTGCATATCTTGCACCAAATACTAGATAATATTATGTTAATCTTTATCTTATATAATACAATGTGTCAAACATGTCCATCGTGATTATCATAGAAGTAACCCACTTATAAGTGAATAATCTCATTAGAACTTTTGATTAAATATCAATTAATTAATTAAAAGTGGGAAGGCACATAGCAAGTCTGTGTGACGGAAAATCTTTGTACATATCCGTACGTAGTCTTTTTTGTAACATTAATATGTTATTTTCCAAGCATTATAAAGTTGCATGTATCATATCTTAGCGATTCATAATTCTGCTCCCCATCTCATTGCACACGCGTATACATATAATATAAACTAAATTTGAAATATATTATAAAATTGATATAAATAAATATAATTTTCATTATTTGGAATAGTGAATAGTGAATCTTGATTGAGATACCTTTATGCACCTTCAAAATATATTAAGACATCATTTTAAGAGCTTGTTTGTGAGAGATTTTTGAAAATTATTTTTTCTACAAATTATTTTCAACCACACATTTATGAAATTCATAACTTTTTCCTACTTTTTAATTTTATATTCTCTAAAAAATAAAAAACCTCCCCCATACAAAAGCTCTTAAGTCTTAGGTAATTCCTCTAACCATCCAACTTTCTAGCAGTAAACATACATATCCTCGAACGTTTCTATTATATTATATAAAAGCCCGCACTAAATTTTGGAATTTTTTTAATTTAAAAAATTAAAACCAAAATTCAAAAACTTATTAAGGTTTTTTTTTTTTTTTAACATAAAAAAATTTATTATGGGCCTCATTGCAACACCTAGAAAATTCATCATATCTTTATATTCAATTTTTCGAACAAAAGGATTCAAATTAATGTTAAATAGAATTTTAGTTAAAATGACGTTGAAAAAATAAAAAAATTCGGATATTAAATTTTTTCTGTAGCAATCATCTTTCGCTCATTATTTTGAACCTACCATTTAACAATATTTTAATCCAGAAGATGTGTAGACGGAGTTCGCCATAAATAGTTTGAGCGGTACTAAGATTCTACCTTGACAAATTAAGAACATATCCCAAAAATAATCCAAAAGAGATGTTGTAGTGGAAATCAAAAGAGGAAGAAAAAAATCCGGATTTTTAAATTTATTTATAGACTGACATATTTGTCTCATTATTTTTATCTCAGTTCAACGATTTTTCAATTTAAAAGACTTGACGCATAGATCGCCATAAATATTTCTAAACAGTACACAATAAGTGAAGACTATAGCTTGAAATTTATGACTCAAAACAAAATTTTACCGCCAAATAAAAATTCCTGACTCCGCCACCGCCACCGCGCCACGAACCAGTTACATCATTAATTACATCAATGTTAAGGACAATAATGAGATGTTTTATCCAGGAATCTTTTGAGTAAGATAAGATTAAGGAAAAAGGTAATGGTTTTGGGCCCACCTCTGTAGCTAATCACTCCAGATGGTGAACTAATTAATTCTTGATTCATGGAAAAAATCAAATTTTTACAAACCTGTCAACAATTTTAAAAGGTTTAGTCAAGAATAAATCAATTTTAATTCAAGTTGTGTACACTATTTATTCAAAAATAAAAATACACAATTTGAATGTTTAGAATTGCACGGTTTGTCCCTAACTTAGGATTTGTTTGATTTGCATTTTAGGGTTAATAGATCTTGGAGTAGTAATTTTTTGAAAATATGTGATTAAAATTAGGAAATTTTTTTGAGCTTATGTATCAAATTATTTTATTGAAAGAATATATGACTGAAAATGAGTTTGAAAAAAATGAATTTTTAAATAACGAGACTCAAATATGAGCTTAATGTTATGATAACAAGTTAATTTTCAATTTCTAAAATGTAACAATTTGTTCCTCGAGTCTTTTAGACCTTGTTTGAGTCTCATTTTTTTCTTCAAAATATATTCTTTAACAGTGATTTGACATCATTTTAAAAACACATTTTTCAATAAAAATAATATTACAAACAAATTGAAAAAAATTTCTTATTTTTTAACCACACATTATCCATCATAACACTATTCAAAATGCATTATTTTGAGAAAAATGGAGCTCAAACAATCCCTTAATATAGTTACTTCTAATGACCCAAAAAAAAATAATAATAAATAAATAAATAAGATATCCAAGTTCTCGCTAAAGTACCTTTCAACATTTAAAGAAGAAAAAAGAGTATCAATGTACGTGCATGTTTGAGAAGTGATTAAAAATTACAACTTCATGCGTAAGTAATAAATAGATAGCAATTGTGGATCACAGGAAATGTGTTGATAAAAAATATGTTCCCACAGTTTAGATTATAATTTAGTCACTTTCCAAACATGCACTTACTTTTGGACCTAGGGCATGTTGAGGAGCAAAATTAGATTAATAGGATTGGATACGCACGATTAGTTTATTACATAATTAAATTATTTATGCAGAATTGACTGTACAATTATAAATAGAGAATAGAATTCAACTTGTTACTTAATAAGCAATAAGTTCGGAAACTAATATTGCAATTTTCTCTTAAATAAAACTAGTAGTGATTTACATTTTAATGAAAAATTATGATTTCAGAATGACAAAAAAATTTATAACAATTGAAGAACATCGAGGGTCTTAGGGCATAAACTACGGGGATGGTTGTCCCTATTTAATGTAACACTTGAAGAAATAGTCAAGACGACAAAAAGGTTCCCAATCTAGTGATGCAAGATAGTGCTATTTTATTACATAATGAGTAAAGCTTTCCAAGTATAAGAAATTCTTGTATAAATTCACTTATGTTACATAAAAAACGTGTATATATAATCAAATAAGTGGTGTCATTTTACACGATCGATCAATGCTAATTATTATAGTAGGTGATCTCGAGGGAAAGACATACGCACTGATTAAATTATTGATATGTGGTAAGTGAAATTTAATGATAAAACATCAGTAACTTAATGAATATCATAAATGTATTGTACGGAGATTAAAACACATCTTCAAAAAATAATTGAGTTCATTTCAATAATTCTTCAATTTCTATCGTCTTCTAGAAAAAAAAATAAGTCGAAGATATCATGATTTTGTTTTTTTAAGTTAAAAATATAAAATTGCATTTTTAAATGTTCCAACAAAAAAAAGGAATGGTGGGGTTCCAAAAAGCCAAATGCTACGGAGCACTAAAGAGCGTCCGTATCACGCTTCCTCTCACCGTGTGGACGTTTCGAAAATTACAATTTCGGTCCTTAGCTCCCCCGGGCCCCACAAGAACTGTACATGCGTCAACCATACACCCCGCAAAGCCCACAAAACGCAAGAAGATTCTTTTTAGCCGGCCTAATTGGGCCCACAAAGCCCAATCAGTGGGTCCAATTTTGGGATTTTTCTGGGAGCCATGTTTGGTTGCGTTATTCCACGGACCAATGGGCCCTGACGTCCATTAAAAGTCAAAAAAGTAGCCAATAGGAAAAGAGCCTCTTGTCAGCAAATACTTTCTATTTCATTTTTTGGGACTGTCGGCAGGACACGCGTCACTTCCTAATAACTCATCATCTTCCCACTGTCAACACATTGCCACGTCATCAATTCGGTCATGCTCTAATCATAACCCCAAACCCGACTCGAATATTCCGGGTTAATTCCTTTAACTCCCTCCATTTGTGAGTGTATAAACAATCAAACTTACGTGTATCAGAATACTCAGTCAATCTGAAGAACATTAATGCACAAATGTGAGACTAATGTCCAAATTGTCTATTATAATGTCATGCATAACTTAAGTTTCAAGACATTTTAGTCGATGTCAAAATTTGACTGAAAATCGGTAAATTATCCAATTCTGTTTAGAAAAAATGTTATAACTCTTAAAACAAGTTAAGAGCTAGACGATTGGATTTGAAGGGGTCAATTCACCTTAAAACTTAATCATCGGTTCAACTTCTATTTCACTTCGACTCTTTACGGCCTTACACGTAAATGCTTGGACCAATTTTAAAATATTTTAACTTTTGTTTAATTTATTTGTCGGAGTGAGAAGGTCCGGCCGCCGTGTGTGGTGGGTAGATAAGGATAACACCAATTATTTTTTGTCTTTACTTTAGTATCCGTTGCTTTTGGATTTGAGATGGGATGTTAATAATTCATATGGTTCATCATTTCAATGGTTATGCACTTTACATATTGAAAGTTACTGAAGTGATCATTAGCATGCAGAATTTTGATTTCTATATTTCTTTTACTGTTTTTGAAGTGAAGTTATGATAGTAAGATAATGATACATTTAATAACAAAAAGTGTGAAAAATTATTAAAGTCGATAGGAGGGTAATTTGAGCATTTTGTTGGGTCTCGAATCAATGACTTTTTAGGTTTAGGGTTTGGCCATATTATAGAGCTTCGTGTTTGATTTTATTGCTTCTCGTTTTATCTAGTTTCTCGCAAATAAATTGTAATATGAGAATGAAAATATGTATTTAAATGAAAAAAAAATTATAAAATATTTATTTTATACGAGTAAAGAGTTTAGAAATCATTCAATTTATACTCTAATTTCAAACTCTCACTTGACTTCAATTGATTGTAATTCAATCACTTCTTTTATAATCAACTCTTTCTATCTAGCTATATTACTAAAATGAAAAATTAACGAGAAATATAAAGCATTGAGTCGAACTCCTCTTTAGCGTCTAAGTAATAACTATGAATAGTCATGGACTTATGGGAAATGATAGAAGAATGGAATCTATGAAATGTCATACAATGCATTACATATGCATGATCATTACGCTCAATCGGGTATTCTATTCTTCAAAATATTTTTGGACATAACATAAATATTATATATACGCAAATCATTAGTATTTTAGTTTGNTCAATCGGGTATTCTATTCTTCAAAATATTTTTGGACATAACATAAATATTATATATACGCAAATCATTAGTATTTTAGTTTGTCAAGTTACTTGACTTGGCCAAACTGATTCGATTACATCAAAATTATAAATTCAAATATTTCAACAACACCCTCAAAACTGACTCGAGTTTCGATACCTATTGTATGCACATTGAGGAAAAGATAGTAACATAGAAAAGCATATGGCCCCCCAAAACATTAAAGAGTGCAATAATATAGGCATATTATTGGCCCCTTTAAGCTCTCATGATCCATGCTTTTTTAGTGCATAAGCTCTTGGACCACACATAATAATTCTTGTATGGTGCCAAAGCCAAAGGATAATTGAGGAGGAAAGATAAAAATTGTGGATTTCTTTGCCATCCCAATTAATGTGACACATAAAAGTTCTTATGAAGTGGTTCCTTTGCAAGGGACTCTTAGTGGGTGTCAAGAACATCTTAATCACAATTATGATTTTAATCTCGATCACTCATTTTAGAAGTGTTCATTTTTCTCATATCTCTATCTCATGTAAATTACACATATTTCATGTAACCAACACATTGGAAAATAGTGTCGCCAATTTCCATTTAATTATTGTGACATTTTGATTATCAACTTTCAATTTAGTGACATTTGGATCCTTGTTCATTGACTCTATCCAGAAATCCATCCAATTGTTATAAAATATTGTCAAGAATATTGAGCAACACTCAAGTGTTCATTTAAACACATGACGACGTTTGGTATATTATTTACTCTTAATCAACATAATTGAGTAATGACACAACTCTACAGTTTTATGTTTTATTATATAAAATTAAAATCCCTTTGTTATGTCATGGTTAACAACTAACGTGGCATCTATATACATGTGAGATTTGATGTAGGAGAAATTTAGAAATTGAAATCTTGTACACTTATATAGTAAACGTGGTCTTTCTGCATCCAAAGAATTGGACTATTAGGTAAAGACTTTATGAAAAAAAGGCTCATTAATGATTTTATATGACTCATTTCAATAAAAAAATTTGAAAAAAATGTCACAGTGACATGTTCAAGACAACGTGTTTTGGGGTGCTTTACATATGCCAATCAATCATAGGACACCCATAACTTAATAAAAGTAGTTATCTACCCTACTATAAATTGGTTCATATGTTGACCTTTCGTTTTTCAAATATAAACTTCTAATTTTGGCCAATAAGTATACATACAACAACAATGAACATATTTTCTTGTTTGAACCGACGACCAATTGCTTGATCGATCTTTCTGTCATTAAACTTCTCAGAAGTTCAATTTTCTTTCTCAACTCATGTGCAGTTTATGCATACATGATTTACTAAGTATCGACATTCATCTTATGTTATGTACTAATGAGTGATATATCAATTCGTTGCTGGATAAAATACTATAAATTTATCCACCAGTGAACTGATACGTCATGTTATTAGTATTTAGCATTATATGACTATAGTTGCTTATTCTATCATTTCTCTCTTTTCCATATGGGGGTGGCATTTTCGCAACTAGTAGTTGAAGTATCAATTCTATGTCCAAAAGAAATGGATTGTGACCTTAAAATGTTATCCTAAGTTATTATTTGCTTAGACAACTTATTTTCTTAAGAAAGATAGATTGCACTAACATTACATCTTTATAGGATCCTTTCTATGCATTGAGTCCTACTCATGTTTGCGTGTGTCCTATCACAAATCACATCAGTATTTCATTCTCTGGAACTCTCTTAAATAAATAATTTTAAAAACTTTTCTTTAATTTTTATATATATTTGTTTTACTTGTTACTCAAGAACTAGACAACCGAAGATATGGTATATTTCACTAGAATGATTAATTTCCTATTATATTCGTAGTGACCCAGGATTTTATGTAAGAAAAAGAATTGTCTAGACAAACTATCACATTATTTGACAAGCATGATGTANTTATATTCGTAGTGACCCAGGATTTTATGTAAGAAAAAGAATTGTCTAGACAAACTATCACATTATTTGACAAGCATGATGTAACATAAGCGACTCTCAAATGTTATATACCTTGGTTTTTTGGGTTAACCATGCCCAGTGATGTATGATCCTCTCATTATTTGTTGCCGAGTCAGCCTAGTTTCATGAGTCATGTTAGATATACCATGTTTGATGTTTGGTATCGTGCTTTGTCAAGTATTCTTCTGTTTTAAACTCGATTAACCTTCTTATAGTGTATACTTGACATGTCTTGTGTACCCTTTTTTTTTTTTGTTACTTGTGCTTAGCCTCTCAAGTTTGACTTCATCACAATTTTCTTTATCATGTCAACTCAATAAATGTAGATATGTTAGGTTGTTAAATATACGACTTACACATCAAGTAGATAAAAAAAATAAAAAAAAATAGTTATCTTGCTTTTCATGATCATTATATTAATGAATTATGTTGGTTAGATCTCCATTATATTCGCATGCTTGGATGTTGGGTGATTTTGGTGCCCAAGAAAGTATAGACAATTCTTGATCCTAAAAAATCTTATAATATCCTTCACTATAAAAGATTATTTAATAAATGTATCTTTCAATGACTTGGTTCGGTTTCTTTTTTATCAACCAACATATATACTAATGTATTTAACTATAAAGTGAATGCACACATGTTTAACTTTTGTTGAGCACGTTGATTATAAAAGAATTCAAAGTAAACGTGTAAGTTAATTCGAAAAATAAACATCACGAGGCTCATGTTTATGAGCTGTTTATGAATACATAAATCACTTTTTATTCATACATTTTGATTGATTTACAAGTGCTATCCACTTATTCACTATGTATATTATTTATTTATAATTTAAACCATTTAGAGATACTTCCTAAACATACTTTAATTTTTTCTAGTTCCGATGCTTGTATTATTTGTAATATATTAAGAAAAAGTTAAGGAAACAACATTGCTCACTATGTGTTACATTATTACATTATAAATTCAAAGGTGTTATTGTATTTATTGTTGTAGTTTGAACATATTTTGTTCGAATATTTGACATCAGAGTTGTGAAAAATGTATGTTATGCCTCTATTTAAAGAGTACAAAGTAATGGAAAATGGTGTGAAGAATTTATTCAGCAATTCTATGCTTTTGGAGGTTGAATTTTTTGAAAATTTAATTTAGAGGTCAAGCTTACTTCGAGTGAGTTAATCATAATTATTTACTTCTCACACATGAAATTATAAATGAAAACGGGAACATAAACACAACAATATTCTTTGATAATACTCGAAATGGAGTAAGAAAATGTAGCTTGCATAGCCAAAGGACCTTTTGGGCTGAGCCCGTGATAATTGGGCTTCAGATTGGGCTTAATTGGGCTTCATGTGTTGTGTACGCATCTATACCCATTGATTCACTCATTTCTAACTTGCATCAATAAACATACTTCACTTGTGCATCAATTTACTCAAAAAGATGTCGATGGAAGTTGAAAATCTTAAAAAAATGAAAAAAGAAAAAAAAAAGAAAAAAGAAAAGAGTAAAGTGCCATTCGAGTCAATGTTATCATAATTGTAGTCCAATTAAAATGAACATATTCGATTAAAGCCCATTGAGTGTCGAATTAGGCAATTCGTCAAGGGCATGAGTTTGAATTTACCGTGGACATGAAGCTAATTAATTTTGATAAGTAAATTACTTATTAGTGTTGCAACCTGACATAATACACTTTGCATAGACTTTTAGATGAAATGTTTTAAGTTATTTATTAACAATTTAATCTTAGTTGACATCATAGTTATCATGTTACTAAGATATTAATTGTAATATATAGTCACGATAACTATTATGTATACCAATCGAATCGATAAATAGAATTATGTATAACTTAAAGTTATAAATAATTGTTTCATATGTGAAATTGAACTTTTGTCCTATGAAAGTAACACCTCAATCACATAGGAACTTTATAAATGAATTTTCTATCTTAAGGATAACACCATTTAATATGATCTTATCACAAAGATTGATGATCATCCTCAGTACACATAAATTGCATTACTTGAATTGAAATCTTTAGTCTGTCAACTTGATTTGTTGGAAAAGCGGAACATCAGTGTATACTTGGTAGGTGATTATGTATAATCGCTTCTAGTCAAACATATTATTTACATATTTGATTAGACTCACAATTTATAATAATTTAATTTAATTTGATCACCTATCAAACATCACATATACCAGCTCCTTTATTAGTATAGATTCGTATCAATCCTTTCGTCCCATCCCAATCCAACATGGTAGTATATACTATATTGAATCTCTTGTTCATACATGAAATCCCTATTTGAGTCTCAGTATTTAAGAATAAATTTTGTAACTAATGATTTTTTTAATAGTATATGCGAGTAAAAATATAATATTTTTATTTTGAAATTAAGTGTAAAATTATTTTATACTAAAAAGTATATATAAATAAATAAATGTTTTAAAAGATTGGGGTCAAATAACACTATTTGAATTCAAATTTGAATAGAGTTCAATTTCTTGTCAAAAGGGTAAAATCATCTGAAAATCACGATAAAAAAAAATGGCATTTATTAAACCCTTAAACAGATAAAGGGTTAATAGTGCAAAAGATCTATACGTTTGACACTTATTGCGAAAAATATCCTTACATTTCATTTTTTGTTGCATTTTCACCCTTATTTCAACGTTTCATTGGAGAAAACGTCATTTTCACAATTTTTTAATGTAAAATAACCAAAATATTCTTCTATTTAAATAAAACAAAAAAATAAATAAATTACAATCTTACTCCTAAATGTCTTAAAAAGTGTAAGTGAGTCCACATAATTATTAAAATGTCTAATAGCACAAAACGTCCTTACGTTTGGCCTGCAGTGTGCAAGACGTCCATACATTTCAAATTAATGAAAATAACGTTTTCTACAATAAAATGTGAAAATAAGGATGAAAATACAAAAACAATTGAAATATATTGACTTTTTTCGCAAGAAATGTCAAACATATGGATGTTTTGTGCTATTAGACCTTATTAAAAGAAACCATCGCCCAAACCGTCGAACCTCCATAACATTTCCAAAATGCCGTCGCCAAACTCCGGCGGCACAACCTGTTCTAGAGAAACCCATGTCATTTTCAACACACCAATCGACTATACTCACCAGGCGCCTCCTCCTCTTCATGGTCTTAAAACATCAACAAATAGTTCAACGATTTAAAGGTTCGACGGTTTGGGCGATGGTTGGCCGGAGTTTTTTCATTTCTACGATGGCAGTCCCATTTTTGGGGGGGGGGGGGGGGGGGGGGGAGAGGTTTTTTTTTTTTTTTTTTAAATATTTTAATAAAGCCCCATATCATAAAATATCCCTACATTTGACACTTCGTGTGGAAAAAGTCCCTACGCTTCATTTTTTTTTCCTATGGTTATATCCCTGCCGATAGGATAACCCACACGCAACCGATCATTAGATCTGAACCGCTGGTGAATTTGTCGGATAGACAGATCTTTGTGAAACCAAATTCCTTTTTAGGACTGCTCTTAGAGTAGCGTCCCATTCTTCGACATAAAGAAAATCTGTGTCCAGTCCAGCAGGAAAACGCAGCGCAAAGGAACGTGAGCTGCTATACCGAATCCCCCGCTGGCCATCGGGGACCAAGATATTCAGACGTTAGTTTGAAGGCTACGATTCCCTTCTTCTGTCTAGGTTCCAATTGACGTAGTTCGAGGGCCGTGAGAAGCATAGCTAGCATCCCAAAGGGAGTAGAAAGATCGTGAATCTCACTCACGGGCCTAAAAGACGAGCAAACACTCGAACGTGAGAGAAAGGGATCACCCAACGAATGGACGTGATGTTTGGACATAGAATCGAGTCCTTGTTAATGGGCAAAGCCAGGTGCATTCTCCGACATTGATTTCTAGTTCTATCCAACTTCAGTGAGAGACCCGTGTCATCCTTCCTCAAATATAGGGTCTTGGCCGAAGCCCTTTTCTACAAACCTTTCTATAATATAATATAAGAGAAGCTTGAAGAGCTTTCTTCGGATGCGCTCAGGTTCCCTGCTTTTTGCTTTTCTTCAGGACATTTTGCACGAGCAGAAGTACCCGATTTTACACACTCGAATAAGCGTCAGGTAAGCTGCCTTAACTTATAAATTGAATCTAAAAATCATATCTGTCTGTCGATTTACAAAATCTATCTCTGTTGGGAACTTTTTATTAACCCATATTTCAGATTTGACTGCGTCTTATGAACCTGGTAGTGACTTTCAATCCCCTGCTCCGCCTATCCTAGATCTTCCCATTTCCAAGAAGATCCCCGGCTTTTTGCTTGTAACATGATATGTAGTAAAGTCGGCTGAACTTGCATTTTCATCCCTATTTCCAAGTTTCATTGCGGAAAACGTTAATTTCTCCAATTTGAAACGTAGGACTGTTTTGCACACTATAGGCCAAACGTAAGGACATTTTGTGCTATTAGGCTTTTTAATAATTATTTGTATTTACTTACACTTTTTAAAATATTTAGGAATAAGATTGTAATTTTTTTTGTTTCATTTAAATAGAGGGTATTTTGGTCATTTTATATTAAAAATAATTAAAAAGACGTTTTCTGCAATAAAAAGTTGAAATAAGGACAAAAATGTAAAAAATGAAATGTATGGATATTTTTCGCAATAAATGTCAAATATAGAGACGTTTTGTGCTATTTATCCAAGAGAAAAATATTTCCCTTTGGACTCTGGGCACACATATTTTTTACTTGAATTCTTTAACGGAAAGCATATTATATCACCATCCCTTTCTCCCGCTACACGAATTATGCATTTTTCATTCTCTATTCCAAAATTGCCCCCACTCCTTATTATTCCCAGACTATCCCCCTTAAACCCCATTGCATATCCACCCCTATATATATGATGACTCAAAACATTAATACCCCCGAACTCGATCTTAATGGCCCGACCTTATCTTCCCATAATTCCATTAACCCTAAGGTCGAGCTCCCATCGAGGTCAGGCCTGAACATTAACATCCGGCCGTATGTCGATTAGAACAGTTTTCCCTCCTGCTTTCTAGATAGTAGGAATCCTACTTTGACTATGACTTCCAGTGACCCTTATCTTCATCGCTAATTTATCGCAGTCTGATTCAAACACAAACAATACACTTTAAATATAACACAAGTACCTAACGCAATGAGGATAAGGATTGCAGGTGGTTAAATCATTCTACAACTCTACCACCAACACCTATAAATACATGACCAAGACTCATTATTCAGGTACGTTCTTCATTATTCCCAATTCATAGCCTTACGCGTAAATTCTCTTTCTAACTTAAGTATCGGAGTGGTGATATATGTTCTTTTCGTTTTTCTTCTTTGTTTTTGGTAGAATTTGGTAGGAAATTATGGTAGATGTAGGCGGCGAAACGGCATTTCCTATGGTGTTTTTTTGATGGGGAGAGGGAGATGAATATAAGGAGCGTAAATATCGTTGCAAGCGATGCAGTATAAGTCGTTTTAGTTGATGTTGAGCCACAAGATCGGTATCCCACCGAATCAAATCTCTATTTATCTCGCTGACTAGAAGAGAAATTCGAAGCTCAAGAATCGTAGGAGAATTTTGATTACTGGCAAGGTTAATTTTACGTTTATATTCGACGAAAAGGATTACTGCTTAAAGATTACGAAAACCAAGAAACCGAAAGGTTAGAATGAATGGACTGGAGTTTGCCGATTTCTTGTCGGAATATGACTACACACCAGAACCGGAACAGGAACTAGAACTGGAGAATTTAATTTTGCTCTATCGTAACCAAATGGCGCCATTTTCGAATTTGATTACGCAAACGGAGATGGAGAATTTAAACGATCGACTACAGAATCGGAAGGTCCAGAAGAATAATTATCAGATACTAATGGAGAGACCTGATTCAATCTGGGATTGTACATGGACTCAATTTTGGATTTGAATTCGCACCCGATGTTGTCAAAGAGTGTGAATAAGAATGCCTTCTACAAAGAATGCGTGAATTGGAAGAATAATAGAAAAGCGGTGTCGTTTCATCTGTGTGTAAATGACTCGATAATCGCTTAGTTTCTAACCCAGTTCGGGCCATCTCTAGGCCTATCAAATGATTTCCCTCAACCCATTTGGTATTTTTTTAAACAACTAGTCACTGTCCCGCGCGTTGCACGAATTTTATATTTATTGTATTTTTATTAGCGTATAATTTTAGTTTTTTGGAATGTTTTTGAAGCAATATCTAGAAACGTTTTCATAACATAAAAAAATAATTGTAAATTATTACTGGTTTCTACAATTTCATAACTGTATTTTGTCATATCTAGAAAAAATATGTTTGAATAAGAAATATATGAGGTTACACAAACTATTTTGCTTGTATTGTTGACATTCAATATTTGATAGTGTAGATATGATTGAAGTGAACTTGAAGATTACGTTTCTAAATTTTGTGTAAGTCTGAATAAGTTGGAAAATACTTGCATTGGAAAATTGAACATTCAGCACAAAGTTTATTACAGAATAACAATAAATTAATTTATAAACAAGTAATGAATCCATCATTGCATACTTTGTGCACCATGAACATTAGGAGTTCGTTATAGCAGCTCAAATGCTCAAACACGTATGTGTCACGTATTTGAAGCTGTTTCTCTATGTCATATTGTGACCAACCTGTAGTGAAACATCTTATGTCACCATTTGTTGTCAAACTCATAGAAACAGTCCAGTTGCGATGCGAAGAGTCATGGATTCGAACACTTCGTATAAATTTGGGTAGATGTTCTCCATTGAATCTTAAAGGTACATACTAAAAAGTAAAATAAAAATAGGAGAAAACGGGAATTTAAAATTGTGGAAACATGAGTAAAAGAAAACTTACAATTTTGCAATTGTCATTATATCTGAATGTTAGCCTAAAGACAGGATTTCCTGTATAGAATGTCTCTTTTTTAACAACTTCAGGGTCGGAATGATATGTATCATAAGTTACTTCTAACCGTGAAGCGTCAAATATTGAAACTTTGAAGGTGGAATTTCCAATATATTCAAACACAATAACATAACCATCTTGTAAATTGTGATGGTTGAAAAATAGTTCCCATCCACCAGTTAGATAAATCTCATTGTCAACTATTTCTAGTTGTATGGTAGCAATTATACCATCATATCCAGATGTATTCTGTTGGCAAGTTCATGTCTTGATTCAAAAAAAGATCTTGGAAGCAACTATACAATGAAAAATAAAAGAATTTTTAGCTGACGTATGATTTTATTAGTTTTAAGAAAGTATAAGCATTATAATAAGACTTACCAGTCGAATGTTATGGTTTAAAGAAGTGTCAACAATTCAAAAGAAACAAATGTGGTACATTCATGTCTGACATGATAAGGATTAGTGACGAAAAAAACACAAATTTAGCAGTAACAACACAAATTTAGGTTGAGTGAAATAATTACTTCAAAATTAAAAAGGTCACAAGCATGAGAAAAAAACTTGTAATTTTGTGAATACATTGTCAAAGAAATCTGGGTTTTTTTCTTCTGATATATTTATCTCCTATAAACTTACTTTCTTCACTGATTTTTTCGAGGAGGCAAAATCTATAGTGTAGAAAATAACGCGTAGTTGATGAAATTGGATAAAAGAAAATTATAGATAAAATTTCATTAATTATAATATTATTATATCAACTAATTATATATACATAGTAAAACGTAAAATATGTAGAATTGAAAGTTTCAAATCTTGAAAAATCATCAAATGATTTTACACATTCAAGTTTTCAAATGGATGTTATTAAATATAACAAATATAGTTTAGTTAAGTAGAGATATTTTTATTAATAGATAAGCATTAAACTTCCAATCTAAGTAAAACTTAAATCAAACAAAACTATCTTTGGTTTGTAACTGTAGTAACTTGAAATGGAAGATGGAATAGGTGAAATTTGAGAAATGAAAGGGTTTAAATGAAATAATGAAAGAATAAAAAGTGATACATTTCTGACATTTTACTTTTGGCATGTATTTTCTTTGGATTCTGTGACAACATTTTTTTTTTCCATATGTTACTTTTGTTTTTCACGGTTTATTATTATTAATTTTTTTTTGTTTTTTTCTTTTGTATTATATTTGTTCATTCATCTGGATTGTAGTGACTTTTTTTTAGAATATGTTTTTTTTTTAAATTAGACATATTCAATTAATTATATTCTTTTATTAATGCAAAAGAAAATATCGACTTGATTTATAATTTGTTATAAATGTATAAATATATTTAAAATTGAATTTCTTAATTACTAAATGTTGTAATTCAATATTGTCTTCTTTTTATATAATTGTATTTCTTGCTTCGGGAATTTAAAAAGAAAAAAGAAAAAGAAAAAAGAAGAGTGGTTAAATGTATTTTTTTGTTGAAGATGATATTGATTTTATTTTTTTATGTTATTTGTAAAAAAAAATTATTCTAATTTTATTAGTATAACAAGAAGATTTATTATGATTATTTAAAAAAATCTCAACACCAAACAATAAATCTATACTCTTAGGCCCCGTTTGACCCACAATAATGTAAAAATAGAATGAAAAATATAACCGTTACAGTCATACAAGAAATAGAAAGTCAAATATGGAGGTTTAATGTGATGGATAACAATCATATTTTTCATTTTAATGGGCAAATAATGAGAAACAAACAGAGGCTTAACCTACTGAAGAATTAGATGAAATAGTAAATGATTGTAACAATTACGTGAGTGTTTTTGGAAAAAATCAAAAATCACTGCAAAAGTTTTTATATTTCAGTGGTAAAGTATGTATAGTGCAATCAATAATATATTTCACTATTCATTTATTTCAGCTTTCTTTCAATTGTTTTTCTTTCTGGAAATTGATAATTTGAACAATAATTGTAGTTAAATTTTGCAGCTTCCTTTTGTTGTTATTGTTTGTCAACATTCTTTCTTTTTCTTTTTCACGGGTTAGTTTTCTTTCACTTACTTTTTTATTTTTTGTCTTCTTCTTCTTCTTATTATTATGTTTAGATTCTTTTTTTTGTTTAGCATTGCAATGATTCTTTCCTTTTTATTTTTGAGAGTTTTTTTTTTATATATTATATTGAAGTTAAACTTATTCTTTTAATTATATTTTTTATTAGATTTACAGTTTTTTATAAAAATATAAAATTTATTTTATATTAAATTTCTAAATCACTTTATAAAAAATAAAGAAAATTGAATGTTGTAATTTTATATCATATCATAATAGTAATCTTTCACTTTAATACATATTCTTAAGTTAATAAAATAACATACTAAAAAAATTGTAGAAGGCAAATTTCAATTATTATAGACAAATATTAGGTTGAATGATCTCTAGCCAAAAAAAAAAAAAAAAAAGGTTGCAGTGTGGCATGCCGAGTAACTTCTCCGCACAAATGTGTAGAGAGGAGTCTCCGCACATGGGAAGACTCCACACACAAAATGTGCGGAGTTTCCACACATAGGGAGTCTCTCCATGAAGAAAACTCTCCACATAGTGCGAAGATGATTTTTTTTGTTATTTATTAAGCTAGCATCTACAATAGAATGGTTGCAGATGAAAGTACCAATGAAGATAGAAAAAAGTTATATTACATTTATGAAACAAGAAGTGTGAACCAACCATGAAATTAGCAAGACTAAATGCTCGGTATTCCAACAAAAATGAATTCACCAAATTAACATCAATTTTGCCAACTAAACTAAGATCGCACTAATACTTTCCAAGAAAATAATTAATTATAAAGCCTAAACAAGAAACACATCCACGTACAACTGATAATTATTTTAGCAGAAAAAATCAACTTTCTATAGAAAGATGAGCAATAATGTATAATCAATAGGAAGATGAAAGCTAGCAAGGACAATTAAGAAACTTGAAAATCCTACACATATCTAAACAAAATTCATTAAATAAAAAACAGAAGAGAGAGAGAGAGAGAGAGAGAGAGAGAGAGAGAACTTGACCAATTCCCAAAAACTACCTCTCTGCAAAATAAAGAAATAGAATTCATTCAACTTTGCAACAAACTCACTCACTCTGCTTCTGCTCGAAAGGAAAATATGTATTTTCAATACAACTTTGAACAAAACCTAAATCAATTTCATAAAAAAAATTAGAAGAAAACACTACTAATCATGTAAGCCCATTTCATGTTACATAAAGGAAAATTGGAAGCAGCAAAGATTTTATTGGAGAAGAAATGAGAGTAGAAAGAGATATTTAGATTGATATACCCCTTCAACCGCATTCTCGTTTAGAGTATTTCAAAACCTTTAATTCTACATTATATCTGTATTATGTAATATAAAGATTCAAAAAATCAAAGAATGACGAAAAAACAAAGGCTTAATATTCGCAAACATATAAATTGTACCTGACAAGGTCTGAAGAAGAAGTCGAACCAAATGCATAGCAATTTACATTTTGTGTTCCAAAGTTTTTTTTTTATTTTTAGGACTCGAACGAGAGATATTGGAGCTCCACAAACAATACCAAACCAGGTTAGTACAAAGTAAGAAAGAGAGAGGATGCTAGGTTATGGTAATGGAGATGATGAAGTTGCACGTGTAAATGGAGAAACGGGGATGGTTACGTGAAGTTGAAAAGGCATGGCCGAGTAGAGCTATAGTAAAATGGACGTGAGTAAAAAAAGGGGGGGGGGGCATACAGTAGAATGTGATTACTTTACTGTTCAATCTATAGTGGTGCCTTGTTGCCCTTTTTAATAGAAGTTAGAAAAGAGCTCGTGAAGACGAGCCGTAGGATATTTGAATTGATTGACGAAAGTAGTGCTCAAGTTTTTTTCTTACGCCATCATCATCATCATCTTGTCCATAATTATATATAAGATTCGTCCGTTTTTCTCAATGATAGTAGGATATATAACTCGTAGAGTTCATCAATAATATTGTTAACATTTTATTTATTTATTTATTTAGTTTTTTGACGCTAACTAGTATTGTAATATTTACATTTTCAAACAAAATATTAGAGTTTCAGTGGATTGTATCGTATTTAAATTTTCATTAACACTTCAACACATTGATTCTTGTTAGTAAATTTGAAGATGTTAACACGATACATTATGTGCTTGTTTGTTACGGATTAAAAGCCAATTAAAATCAATTTTTTGACTGTTAATTCACTATTTCAGTCGTCATTTTGAATTCTTCTCTCACAAGTAGAACCCACTTTATCTCTAACGGTCAAAAAATCAATTATCAAAATCTCTACCAAACAAGCTCTATATATATTGCATTTGAAATGACTCCTTTTCGTTTATATTAACAATTGATATGTCGTGGTGTAAAAAAATAGAATAATGCTATTTATAGTTGCTCATTGCGGTAGTTGTCATATGTAATTTCTTACATGACAGTTTATAATTTGATGTATTAATGTGGTATTTTTCTTGTCACGTATATTAAATTACTAATCATCACACACGTGTCACATAGGACGACTACAGTAATGAGTGAATGCAAATAACATTATTCCAAAATATGCAAGAGAACACCCAAGAAAAAAAATTGAAAACAAAAATTTGAGAGACAATATTCCTAAGTCACGTGACGGTCGCGTGACAAGAAAGGGGACCCACCTAATATATACTAATAAATAATTAAACAGCAGAAGCCTATATAAAGTATAAGGAAAAACACGCACCAAACAAACCGTTCATTTAGTTATTCTCCTCTTTCCCGATCCAATTTCCCCTTCCCATTCACCATTCCCCCCATTTGATTAATCACATAAACTCATGCATGATGAAGAATGATTGATAAATATAGATAAAGAGAAGCACATAAACGTAGTGGAAATGGAAACACTAAGAGAAAGAGCGGAATTGATGAGAGAATCAATGCAGAAAAGCCAATCTGTTACCGATAATATGGTCACCATTCTCGGCTCCTTCGACCACCGCCTCTCCGCCCTCGAAACCGCCATGCGACCCACCCAGGTATTTCTTTGCTTTCTTTCCATCTATGGATATGAAATTTTACCCAACACTAGGAACGAACTATTGCATGTAGGTTTGTATGATTTTAATGAAATTTTAGCTGATTTGGTTAATTTTGGGTTTGTGGATTGCTTTTAGCTGAGAACGCACTCGATAAGGAGAGCACACGAGAACATTGACAAAACACTCAAGGTGGCTGAGGCTATTCTGGGACAATTTGATCTCAAACGCCAGGTCTCTCTACACTTTATATATATATATATATTACTGTTTTCAAGAGAGAAATTTAACGAACATGTACATGTAAAATTTACTGTTGTTACAAAAGGAAATTGAATGAACATGCTGCATTTTAAAGTTTTTATTTTGGAGCTTAAAATGCGTATAAATTCTGCCTGTCTTGGTGCAATATTTTAAGGGAAGCAAGATTAATATAAGTGATGTTAGGACCGGGTCTGAGTTTTTCGCACCCTATTGTTCAATTTGCTTCTCAATTACTGACAGAGATTAGGAGTCTGTTCGATTTCACTATCAAAAATTGTTTATGGTGCTTTGACGTGTTAACTCTCATATGAAATACAAATTGTTGGTCTGCTCTACTTTCTTGAACAGTTTCTGGATATAAGCACACCAATGCTGAGGAGGAAAGATAAGTGAGAGGAGCTCATTAGTTGTTTTGAATTCCTCCAATTTCTTTTTCTCTATCTTCCTAAATGGAGGCTCACATGTAAGAACATTTAGGAAAAAAGTTTTCCAAACATGTTCTGTGAAGCAGTCTTGTGGTATAATTTTTTGACCCTCTTCTAAATAGTTCCGAGTGAAATTAGTTTGGCCTAATTTTCCCATGTCACCAGCAGTTTGGCTCTTTTATGCTTCAAATTGAGTTTTAGAAGTTTTCACTGTTGCAGTTTTACAAGTTCTGGCACTTTCTTTTACCCCTAACAATTTTGCTTTTTGCGGCCAGCACTAAAGTGTGTGGATGGAGAAGTATTCATTACCAGTTAGGTCTCGAAGTGGGCAAATCTTAAAAGGTGCACAGTAAAGTAACATGTAAAGTTAAGGATGAACGTGTTTTTAACTTGAATGTGATTGCAAATTTGTATGTGAGAATGTTCTAATTTCTAACACTATTTTAGTCATTAAGATTCTATGAATTAGTGTGAAGATTGCTAGCTCATTTCGATTGCAACCATGCCTGTAATGAACTGTAAAATATGTTAATATTACTTCCTAGCTTATCAAAATTTAACTTTTCAGGCTGAGGCTAAAATACTGAGGGGTCCACACGAAGATTTGGAGAGTTACCTAGAAGCAGTTGATCAGCTAAGGAGTATTGTTCGTTTTTTCAGTGGCAATAAAAGCCTTAAAAGTAGTATTGGGGTGATTAACCAGGCCAATAACTTACTTGGAAAAGCAATCTTCAAACTAGAAGAAGAGTTTCGGCAGCTTCTTACTTCATACAGGTTTGCCATATTGGAGTAATCGTCTTATATATCTTGGTTCTATCTTTGCAACTATTTTTATTGACTACATTACTAGTTTATGCTCAACATTATGAAGCAAAATTTCTAACCAGTTTGTGCAGTCTTGCGTGTCTCTTGTTACTTGTCAGCATATTCCCCCTTGGGACTCCACCCTTCACTCCACACACACATACTATCTTTTTTGAAAAAATAGTTTCAGATTGTTCTCTAGTCCCCTGGCTAAGCAATTTTTTAGTTAATAACTGTACCATGTATTGGAAGACTAGGATTGGCTGATATTGCGTGAAGACTCTTTCATAACTTTCTTTGAGAAATACACATGTTTTCTCTAGTATTCTTATTTAAAAAGTGACTACTATCATATGAAATTGGATTTATAGAATTGCTTGGTGTGATCAAGTAAATTTGTTTATTATGGCCAAGAGGGTTGCAAAATCAAGTCGTTTCTTTTTTTATTGAATTCATGCAGTTCTTTTTCTTGTGTGAAAAACTTTTTATTTCTTTCTTTGACATTATCATTATATGGAATAAGTATTGCCGATGTCCTATCAAATTTCCTCAGTCCTTACATTTCCCATATTTTCTTAATTATTTCAAAACGCTTTATCTTACTCTTTGTGCTTGCCTGAAGCCTGCAGCTGAGTGGTTGTCACTGAACTCTCTGGGTTTAGAAAAATGGTCCAATCTAGGCAACCCCTTTAAAAGACCATTTACATTCAGTATATGAGCTTGGAATGTATCACAATAAGTATTTTTCAGTCTTTCTTGTGTTTTAAAATCTTTCATTAGGAAATGTTAATTGACATTACATGTCAAAGTGTACCTATTATGGATAAGTATCATCTAGATTTTGCTTTTCTTTAATCTAATTGCTGAACTGTGCAAGGATAAGTAATCGCAGCAGTGTACCACTTATTGGTTGCTGCATTATAGGACTTACAGTTTCAACTTTTTGCATAAATTTTTAAGAAACTCTTCAATGAATAAAAACATCAGAACGCTAATTTTTCTGGAGGTCTAGGTTCCCCCAGAGAAATCCAGAGGTAACCACTTTTCCTTGAACTAACAAAATTGAAAAGATTCATAATGTGTCATCTGTCACTGCACAGCTAGTTGCAAAAGACAGTAGTAGATATGAACAAATATTGAACTTTATCCTCATTGTTGTTAAATGCTGCAAGTGATTGTGGACAACAATTGTAAATTAATGCTGGCTTAAATTGTTCAAGAAGATAATAACACTAGAGTTTTGCTTTATTGTTTCTATTGCGAAGTGAGGCTGTGTCATTCTCTCATACATCAGATTCTTCACATTTTGAGCCTCCCATGATTGTGAATCTGTGATTCCCATCTTTTCAACTGTCTAAAAGCTTAATATGTGGTTAGTGGTTATTTCACTTATATTTTAATATTTTATCTTCAAAATGCCCTCTCTCATTCATGATTCATTTTTTGTTAAATAACCTCATCTAAAAATTTAAGTAGTTAGAAATTTTTTTATTTTATATTGTCAACAAACTCCTCATGTACTCGCTGGTTTTATTATTTAACTAAAGCTTAACACGTAAAAGTTTTATAATTGGGTGGCAGCAAGACTTAAACATAAGACTATTCCCTACTCTAATACTATATTGAACTATCTCATCTAATCTAAAGTTGTTTGAGACAGAGAAATTATTTACTTATATTTCATTTTACGCCCTCCTTTACGGTATTCAGTATTGTGAACACTTTGAAAGGAGTAATAGAGGAATATAAGGCTCTATATATTAAGTCCACTGATTTTGAAGTTTGGGGAGGTAATATAATAATAAAGCTTCATATCTAAGGAGTATGGGCCATGGATTATGTTATCCAAGCATAGAAGGATTCAATTTTCAAAATTCTTGCTTACCAACCTTTTGAGCAGACTTAACCAAAATACTTGCATGCTAAAGATCAGCAAAAATATAAGGATCTCTTGAAGAATGTACTTCTCAAGGGTGGCCTATGGCGCCGTTCTATTCTAATTTTTTACAACAATGAGAATGATTTCGACTATTCTTTATGTCTTTTCTTCATTTTGGATTCTTTTACTGTGATGTGATGCATGTTACTATATGAGTGCAAATGAAAATATTGATTTATTATTATTATTTTTGTAATTGTTCATTATGCTCTACCTAATTCATAGATTCAATATAAGGTTTTCTTGCACAAGGGATTAAGGTTCTTTATAAATACGAGAGATACAGCTGCCCTACTAAATTTACTTCTAATGATTTCAGCAAACCTGTGGAACCAGATCGTCTTTTCGATTGCCTACCCAATTCTCTGCGACCATCACCAGCATCACCCAGTGATGGTCATGGAACTAAACCACATTTAGAGCACCAAACTAAAAGTTTGGAGACTATTGTTTATCATCCTCCGGCTTTAATTCCTGCTAGAATTCTGCCTTTATTACATGACTTGGCTCAACAAATGGTTGAAGCTGGCCAACAACAGCAACTCTTCAATATATATAGGTAAGTTGTTGATTGTTTACTCAATCTGAGATTCTGATGTAGTTTCTGGGAAAATAGTGTGATTGTTGCTCTTTTGAAAAGTTGTGGTACTACATTTCTAGGTAAGTTTGTTGATGGACAAGGATAAGAAAAAGATGAATTACAATCGTCACAAATTCTATGGTTTTCTTCCCTACAATTGAGATGAGGACTGCGCGATATTTTTTTCCCCATAGAAAGAACAAGGATTTGGAGAGTTTTTTTTTTTTTTTTTTTTTCATGAAAAAAATATCCACCCACAACGGACTCATGATTTTGCAATCACATGCAAACAACAAGGTGAATTTTATTTCTGCTTAATTATATGTTATATCTCCTATTTCTATAGCTTATTGGAGAGAGAATTGGCTTGTTAATTGAAAAATAAAATCTTAAAAGAAGAGGGAGCAGGAACTGCTGTTATCATTTGCAGTAAATTGGAGACAACAAAAAATGAAAAAAGAAAGCACTTATAAGCAATAAACTTACTAGACAAAAAGATGGTAGAATAGACCTGTGAGGTTTGAGATATGAAGGCTAGTTATTATAAGAATTTCCCCAGGATACAGCTAGAATTACTGGTCTATTGCGTTTATAATATTTACCAAGACCTATAGCATAACACATGGTTCTATTGGAGATATTTCTCAAAGAAATCTGGAGCAATTCTTGTTTCATACAGTTGATGTGGATGTCTGATGACCAAATGAGGGAATTAGATGTGTAAGTAACTCAGGTCTGGATCTCGAATAACATGAACTGGTGGGCAGGTAAACTATTATGTCTTTAAATGATGTTATGTGTATAAGTAGTGTGAATGCATTGACAAAAATTATCAGGTAGGGCCCAGTAAATTCTATAGTTCCTGTGGCCATCAACTAGCCTTCAGCAGCCAAAGAAAAGTATATTTTTTCTTATGAGCAATTTATGCATCATATGAGTATTCAAATAATCTCCATTTATTAATTCCTTTTGAATTCTGTTTATTTGGTCTTTCCAGTGATATCTGGGCATATTAGTAGGCGTATTTTTTAGTTCATATTTTCTGACCAATTACATCACTAGATTTTATTTTGAGTCCTTAGTACCTATACTTGTCAATGTAGTCCAAGGGACAATATATTCTACTATTAAATCCACAATACTTGTAGGTGTTTTTTTCTTAATATGACTTTAATCTGACAATTTATTTTAGATGATTTATGGCAATATTTTTCATGTACAGATGTCTGAATATGTTGAGCTGAACCTTTGTGTGTTTGCAAGTGTATCTATATATGCATGTGCGCACTTGAGTGTATTTTGTTACTCTGCTGTCATCATTGTGTTTAGGGAAGCTCGGTCTTCGGCAGTGGAGCAGACTCTCAGGAAACTAGGTGTGGAAAGACTTAGTAAAGATGATGTACAAAAGATGCAGTGGGAAGTTCTGGAAGCAAAGATTGGAGACTGGATTCATTTTATGCGGATTTTGGTAAAATTTGACATATGTTTCATTATATTTTTTTCATTTTTTTCCTCGTTCACTGACATTATTATCATATACAAACAGTTGAAACTTCTATTTGTTGCTGAAAAGAGGGTATGCAATCAGATTTTTGATCACGAGAGTCTTAGGGATCAGTGTTTTGCAGAAGTTATGGGAAATAGTGTAGCCATGCTACTTAGTTTTGGAGAAGCTATTGCCAAGAGCAGGAGATCACCAGAAAAGTTATTTGTCCTCTTAGACATGTACGAGATAATGAGAGAACTTCAGCCAGACGTATGATGCAGTTATCCTTTTAACTAATCCTTTCAGCCTTGCTTATTCAATATAGCATCTTTTGCACTAAATTGCATATTGACATTCTTATCGAGCTTGCCCTTTTATTCTTCTCTTCGTTAGTTTGATTGAAAGCAATTTTTTCTCCTTACATCTATGCAATATCTGGTGGAATTTAGTTTTGAAAACTCACTTCCAATCCCCATGAAATTAGCTAGAAGAATAATTTACTGCAATAAAAATGTTGAAAAGTTCTTAAGTTCCTTGCATGTGCTCTTGGCAATTGGCATACATATTCCACAGTCGTTGTTTTGGATTAGTCACTGTTGTTGAACGAATTATCAGTTGAAACTTACTTCATGGGTGACAGCAAACAACACTGTGCAAAAGAAAAGAAGTTTCTTAGCCCATACAATTAATACATTAATTGAAAATCGATACTAACTTTTTTAAGCTATAAAGAGAAATTTCAATTTTCTACTTAGTTTCTATGTTTCTGATTGCACTCGTGGATATAAATTTTGGCATTGTTATAACAAATGATTGACCTCTCTCTCCTGCCCTCTCTGCTATACATACATATATAGGACGCACGCCAAATTGATCATGTATAATTGCATAGATACACAAATACACAATTTTACAAGACACAGGGTTTCCATTTTTCGGGGAATAAGAAGGGGAAAGTATCTTATTTTCCTGTCTGCTAAATGATTTTTTGCTATATGCAGATGAAATTTTATACTCGTTAAATGCAAACGTTGTAACCTTGACTATTTGGATTTTAAGTGTAACTTCAATAAATTCAGTGTGATGAGATTATTAGACCTTACAACTTGTTTGTGGAAGTAGTTATATGAAGTTTACACTAGTTCCTACCCTCTTTTCTGATGAACTAATTAGCAAAATATTGTTGGAAGTAGACCCGCTTATATTTCACAAATCATACTATGACATTACCATAAAATGTCTTCTTGTTTGTTATCCCATTCCATTTTTTAGTCATCTTAAATTTGATGTTTATTTGTTTTCTATTCTTTCTGTTTTCCTTATTATTAATTGATTATATTTTTGTCGAGGGTTTGGGTGTTTGAATTTGCTGTATATGACAGATTGATATCATATTTGCAAGTAAATATTGTGGTGAAATGCGGGAAGCTGCTAAGGTGTTGACAAAACGTCTAGCTCAGACTGCCCAGGAGACCTTCGGTGATTTTGAAGAAGCAGTTGAAAAAGATGCCACCAAAACTGCTGTTCTCGATGGAACAGTCCATCCTTTGACCAGCTATGTGATCAACTATGTGAAGTTTGTCTTTGAGTAAGTTTGCCATGGGAAGCTTTAGACTTTTGTTGTTTGGTTATGTGATATAGTTGACTCTTTAATACATGATGTTTTTTAGGAGATAAAAAATATTAAGTTTCAAGAGCTATAACTTCTTATATTTGCATATAGTTGCATCTATTATACTTATCAGTAAAATAACGGTTTGATGCTTTTATCTTCATTTTATTCATCCTTACACTTCCATTTAGGATCCCTATGATTTAAAAACAAAGTGTGATAATTATTTTCATCGTATCGGTGTTCCTAAATGGGTTCTACTTATATAAGGATTTTCCTGTTTCCTTCACAATTTTTTAGCCTTCAAAAAAAAAAAAAACATCCTACTAAAATTATTCATGCTTTGAAGAAACTCTTTTTGTTGACTAAATAAGGTTTAACTTCTTGTGTTTGGTTGATTCTTTAATATCCTTTTTATTTCTCAAGTGAACAACAATTTCATAATTCTCTAAACCAAATTACTCCAAACATAGAAATCACTTTTTTCATCTCAGATTATAAGTCCTTCCCTGCTAATTATGTCATATTCTATATGTTCAGCATCATCTCTGAGTACTTCTAAGTCTCCAGTTACTTAGATTCCATGACATTAACATTTTACTGAATGATATTCAATAATCCGCGTAGTATTCAGAACTCACATGCATATGCGAAAGAAATATAGAATTATTAAATTTCTATTTTAATAATTAGTACTATAAAGAAATTTAGTAAATTATATTTCTTGTCGACCTTCAAATCTTGTGGGACCCAGCAGTCAATAGATCTCAGCTACTCTTCTGTTCACATATATGTTACTTGCACACTTGAACAACCACGTTAGACTGCACAAATTGTAGCTCCAACAAGGTGCAACAATCGTGTACACTTTGACACTCAAGTCAGACTACGAAGTATATTGGGTATGGAAGAGACATAATGAACAGAAAATATGGGTGTCGGATTTTGGATTACACTTATCTTTAAATGAAGGAGGACCGAATGTTTATCAATTTAGGGGACAAGTAGAAGAGACGTCTCTCGATACTTGACATGTGGCCTCATCCTATGATGCTTGGACTCAGGTGCGGGTGTCGGATATGAGTACATATTTAAGAGTCGGATTATTCTCATTTTAAAAATTAAGATATGAGGATACGATTAAAAATGATCTGAATTTTGGATATCGGTACGGGGATATGTCTTATAATTTTTTTTCCTAAAATAATGATTCAATTAAAGCAAACAACAAATCATGCCATTTACAATAACTAATAAAACCCTTAGATAACTCCTAATTTATGACAGTATGAATTGTTGACTTTTAAACTACTTAATTCTTTCATTTCTTTCTTTTTTTCCTTTATCGGAAAAATACACTTATTGAAGGGCAACCCAATTGGTTACGGAAATTTCCTCGTATCATTAACTTCTTCATTGGGCTCCACATAAGCTCATTCAGTACACACCCAAAACCTATCATCTTCTCCAACTCTCATCTTCCCCTTTCTGCAAAATTCTGCAAATGTTGCTACAATCCTCCATAAATTTCTACATATGTCTATCACAAGACACGAAACAAATGGTTGTTGCCGCCACAAACGCAAGCTAGAAGCAATACTCCACCGTCCACTGTTTTCTCCCTTTTCCAGCCATGTCCGAGTTCAAAATCGAGAATCCGACACATATCCATGTCGGTATCCATGTCATGTTGTGTCGAAGCAAATACTTTGCCATTTTTGAAGAGGCCGAGCATCATTGGCCTCATCCTAATAACTCACTTGTCATGTTAAATAGTGTCAATCAATAGCCATCATAGGCTTGTGGCTGAAAGATTTAGTATTGATTGGACACTGTCGCTGCAGAGCTATCAAATTAATCACTTTGAGCAACTTGGCCAAGAGACACTTGTATCAGATGTCCTCACCTGACCTCAGATATATACTGTAGCGAAGAAGTGATGCATTGCAAGGAATAAAAATAATATTCTAAGCAAGACATCTAAAGGCATGGCTTTATCGTCTCGGAATAAGCATGTAGATGAGGCGTACCTTTCCAATATAGCCCTGAAGAGCTTTTTTTATTCCCTTTTTCCGGGATTTATTTTCCATATCATTTTGGAACAAAGGAGTTCTCCCTGCGCCTCTTAGAAACTCCATTAGAAGGGGGCTTAGTCGATTGTCTATGCGAAGTGGAGTACTAACCTTGTGTGTCATTTTGCTTAGCTGGTTGTCAAGTGGCTAGCACGTACGTAGAGGGGTAACATTTCCAATGTGTTTAGCTTATTCATCTTTTGCAGGCTCCAGTTTCTGATTTTACTTTTATTTAACCAATTTCAGACATCTTGTACTTTCAACCATAGCATCCATTATTTTTCATTTTACATGCATTTTACTATTATTATACTTTGGTTATCTGACTGCTTATGCATGTTTGCTTTTTAAACCTATTTGACAATAAAATCCACATCTCACTGTTGGTGTCAATAATTTCAGCTATCAATCGACTCTAAAGCAACTTTTCAAAGAGTTCAATGATGGTGATGAAGATGAACAGTTAGCATCTCTAACAACACGGATAATGCAGGCTCTCCAAAATAACCTAGATGGGAAATCTAAGCAATACAAAGATCCTGCTTTAACTCAATTATTTCTCATGAACAATATACACTATATTGTTAGATCTGTGCGCAAGTATGTCATGCTTTCCTAACATGTTTGGTTGGGAGTATTGGATAGCACTGGACAGTACTAAAAAGAAAGAGAACCTAAAATCATATTTATTATATTGTTCAGTCCTATCTAATACCACATATAAAAATGCACTTAGTTCATTGTGTTTGTGTAACAAACTAGCCAAAAATAGACATATTTATAGTATGTTGTTATCTAGGTCAGAGGCTAAGGATCTGTTAGGGGGTGACTGGGTGCAAATACACAGAAGAGTTGTCCAGCAGCATGCAAATCAATATAAGAGGATATCATGGTCTAAGGTTTGATGTACTCACTGCACCTTTTTTTCACCTGCATCAAGACTTGTCATTTTTATTATAGTCATCCGTACCACTCTTCTTTATTGAAGTAGCTCATGAGATCAGGCTGTTCTTGCATATTTAATTTGAAGAAAGATAACATGCAGTGTGCTGATTCTGTTGTTTCCCCCAAAATGGAAGTGAAAATTGATGTACATATTGCAGATATAGCATATTAAAATCTTTGTTTATGTGTTTGAAAGACTAAAATATATTCTTCCCAAAGCCAATAATACAAAAGAATAAGAAAAATGAGATAAAACAATAAGAAACCGTTGATGGTGGAATAAAGAATGGATGCTGCAAATTATTTCCTCTTTTCCTCTGAGATATCAGTTGACACTAAACCTATTGAAATGCTATCGGTTATATTTAATTGTAAAGTCTGGACTTTGAATTGCCCTTCTTATCTCTTTTTCTATTTTAGTATTCATTTGTCATACCTTTTGTAAATCTTGGGTATCTATTTCTTTGTATTCATCTTCTCATTTGACAACTTCGTTGATGTTCTTGTTGCAATAGTCGTTTGGTGTGTTATGTTTCAACTGGAGTAACAATAGAGTTGTTAACAGCTTGGTGCAGAGTGAAGATTGTGATGTGAGTCTCCACAGGGGTTAGGGTGGGGGTGAGGGGAGCTTGACAGGGAAAAGGAAAATAGTGATTGCTGTTGTGGATGTGCGGGTTAGTCATTCTTAAAAGTTGCAAAATACCTTTAACTTAATTGTCTCGACGCAAATGACAAGCATACACAAGACACACCTACCCTTAACCTTTTTTGAAATAGCAAAACTATGTGATGGTATTTCCATATTAATTCCTTACTAAGGAAACATATACAACACAAATTGCCTGTATAAATTCTAACTGTCTACTATCAGAACTTTTCATGTTTCCATTTTCATATAAACAAATGTAAAAACAGGGAACTAATTGTGTTTTTCTATTCTTGTTTGTCAAATTACAAAAGAAAAAACAGATTAGTGACCAAACGACATCTTAAGTTTTTCCTTCCCTTTCCTTCACTCTGTTAATCAAGTTCGATCTTGAAAATCAAAATGGATTCCATTTTCTTCGAATTTCATTATAAATTATAAAACAGTCTGTCTTGGAGTATTGGGAGAGATTCACTCTTTACGATGTGCAGATTTTGCAGTCTCTCTCCATTCAGGGACTTCAGGGTGGGAGCAGTTCATTTGGAGATGCTGGTAGCACTGCGAATGTTTCCAGGGCAATGATTAAAGACAGGTACAAAACCTTCAATATACAGTTCGAGGAGATTCATCAAAGGCAGTCTCAATGGACAGTTCCTGATACTGAGTTGCGCGAGTCATTGAGGCTGGCAGTTGCAGAGGTCCTATTGCCTGCTTATAGGTCTTTCGTAAAACGTTATGGGTATGCTTTCTTAGGCTGAATAACACCCCGCCCCAAAAAATAATGATAAGTACACTTTCCTCCGTTTTTCCATAGTTAGGTTCGTCAATGACTGACGAGTTTTTTGAATCTTATATATATGCCTAGGCCTTTAATTCAGGGTGGAAAAAATCCACAGAAGTACATCAGATATAGTCCTGAAGATCTTGAAAGAATGTTGGCTGAGTTTTTTGAAGGGAAGACATCAATTGACCCAAGGCGTTAGATCTTTTCCTTTTTGAAATAACAGGTTTTTATTTTATACAACTATTTTTCTCTCGAGGTTTCATTCGTTGTTCAATTATGGGACCAAATAATTGTTTGTAATGTAGAGCGTTCCTATGATGGATATGAATAGGATGAAATAATTAAACGTTGATATATAAACGATAACTTTAGGATCGTGACTAAAAGATCAATAGTAACTCGAAAGGTTGATGTAAATGGAATAAGAATTATTTCCGTTCATACATTATAGACTACTGCAATTATCTATGCTCTTGATGTGCTTATAAGTTAAAACTTGATGAATTCTTGATTAGTATATGTCATGTTACGAGAATATAGTATCTATCATACCTCCTTAATTTTATACTCCACTTCTTAGTATTAACCTTTATCCAAATGAAGTAAGCAAGAAGTTAAGAGATTTTAGTCCTCAAAACACCCATTGGATCCTCTTAGGCTTAATTTTTCCATTCTATGTAGAAGCTTCTTTCATGTTCCATGTCTTCTTTTTCCCTCACTTTTCAACTTGTATGCTTTTTTGGTTGCAAAAATTTCTCATCAATCAAAATTTTCATCACATGCTTTATTCCCTTTCCGCCTTTTGAATTGTCTTTTTGATAGGTTTTGAAGAGTTTTAACCCTTGTATTTGGAAATAGGTCATTAAATGGAATTTTCAAGACATTCCACAAAAAATTGTCGTGATTTAGATTGAAAAATCGAGAATTAGAGGGCAGTGTGCATGTGCGTATATTCACTCTTTTCTGTTTTCTACTTTTTAATTGTCTTTTCGTAAATAGGGAAGAATCTTCACCCAACCATTTGGAAAGGTGTGGTATTATGAATTTTCAAAGAGAACTCACCAAAAATTATTAAGACTAAAATCGCAAATTGCATGTGAACAAACACATTTACGTACAGGTAATAATATAGATCATCACCCATCTAAGTAGCAGTGAGCATCCTGATTCAGCTTTCAATGAAATTGTGATACATTTTTATATATTGAATAGTGAATTGAGAAGTTCAATGTCGTCTAAATTCAAAATGATTAGCGTTTACGATTAACAAAATAATTTTATATTTACTCATACAGACACAACTAGACTTAGCCTTTGTTTGATATTGATTTAAATCAGATTTTAATCTACTTCAAAGTCAAACAACCAATCTTAACCACATATTTAATGGGTCCTACAACTTTTCAACCATACATTTAAAAAATTTCTATCAAACTCTACTAAAAATTTAATTTTAATCTCTATCATACATGGGCTTAGGTTAAGAGGTTTCAAACTCCAAGGTTGATGTTGAGGAGACTTCAGCAAGTGCAATAAGGAAGATTACAATAAGCCCCATATTGCAGTATAAAAAGGTTGTTTTTTGGTTATCTACCAGAGGGTTTTGGATACAAGGCCACCCATGTCTTTTGCTTAGTGGGTATCCCTAGGCTTGTTGTGTACTATTTCAAGATGCCTTATCCCAACTTTTTTTTCTTCCTTTTATGCACTTTTTTGTGTTTTTTTCTCACTATTATTCCCCTACGGGATATTATTTAGTTATTTTTCTTGTTTTCCCCATATCTTGCCTGGAATAAAGAAAAAGCAATCTGTGGCTAGTCCCTCGTGACCTTTTTTAAGGGTGAAAAAAATGATCAGATCAGATCAAACTATAATTGAATTGAACGAGATTCAATTATACAAAAACAATTAATTTTGGTTCTCATAACCAAGAACTATTTGGTTGGAGTTTTTGTTCTAGTTTGGTTTCAGCTCTAGAACCAAAATCAAAATAAAAAATCAAACTAAATTTCTATTAAATATATACACACACGCACGCACAAATCAGTGAACCACATAAAAAAATTCAACTTTTGTCAACGATTCATTCGTTTATATTAGTAAATCATTGTTATTAGACAATGCTTTGTATGGAGATGGAACTTGATGTTCATGTATTATGATTACGTTTTGTTTGTCATTTTGGACTCTTGTGAATTAATTTTATTACAAAATATTTTATTTGATGATTGATAAATTGAAATTAAATTTATTGAATGTTTGATAAAAAAATTTATATAGGCATATGTTACTGACTTAAGGGTACAATGGTAGATTTTAATTTGTATTTATCATTTGAAAATTTAATTAATGAAACTAGAAACAAATCAAATCATAATCGAATTATCGATTCCGCTTCGATTACATATTTGTTTTAAAAAAAATCTATTGGTTCTATTATCCAAAAAATCATCGTTCATGTTCGGTTTGATTCTATTAGAACCAGAATCAAATGAAATTATGTTTACCCCTACTTTCCCTTGTTTTTTAGAACTTTTTATACCTATCATGCACGGACATCCTTATAACAAAGATGTTCAACATGGAAAAGACTTACCGTAAATATTTAAATGTTTAGTACATCTTTCATTGTAATATCAAATTTCGATTTTGTAAATCTTACTTTTGTTGATAACTTGGATTACATTGAGATAAGTGGGAGGGGACATTTGTCCCAACAGATCAATGGCAGGCAAAAGGACCATTTGCCAGGCAAAATGATTATATGAGAACAAAGATAAGTTTCTTTCTATTAATAATGATATAGGAATTCCTATTCTTCTTTTTGGACGGTGTTGTCCTTATACC
>NC_036253.1:2578189-2580595 GCF_002742605.1 Olea europaea var. sylvestris | reverse complement strand
GTTTAAAAAATTATGAATTTCATAAAATATTTTATTAAAATTTATTATTAACTTTGAGTTAAGATTTTAATTCAAATCAAACATAGATGGATAGAATGCACATTTCCCTAGAATCCAATATCAGGTAGGTATCCTGATAAGTGGACCCCGATCATAGAGGCTAATCACCATGGACGGTTGTGATTCGTCATTGCATTAACACTAAACTATATTCAACTTACTTCATCGCCCAAGGGTCAGCAGTTCTCGACTCCACTCTAAGCCTATATAAAATGTAAACCACCTCCTCCCCGTTTCTCCTACAATACTCATCAACTCCTCACCTCCACCTTCCACCACCACATTTGCCACCGCCACCACCACTTGAAAAATGACGGAGGAGAAGTGTGCCGATGACCATAGCGAGCGACGGATAATAATCCGGCGATGTTGCACCGGCCTTCTAATCTTCACCTTCACCATCCTAGTAATAATCCTCCTAATTTGGGCCATTCTCCAACCCAAGAAACCCCACTTTACCCTCCAAGACGCCACCATCTTCAGCCTCAACGTCTCCTCCCCGAACATCATCTCTTCCAGCATTCAAGTCACCATCAACTCCCGGAACCCTAATTCCAGAATCGGCATTTACTACGAGAAAATGGAAGTATACGCCACCTACCACAACCAACAAATTACCTACTACACCGTCATTCCGCCGGTGTACCAAGGCCACAAGGACATCAATATCTGGTCGCCATTCGTTTACGGAAGTAATGTCCCGGTGGCGCCATACAACGGCGTTGCCCTCAGCCAGGATAAATCCAATGGAGCCATTTGGCTGATTATCAAGATCAATGGCCGTGTTAAATGGAGAGTTGGGTCCTTCGTCTCCGGCAGGTACCATCTCCATGTCACCTGTCCGGCGTATATTCCTCTCGGATATAGCCGGAATACTGGGATTGTCGTCGGAAATGCAATCAAGTATCAGCTTTCACAGACCTGTAGTGTCAGTGTGTGATCAAGAAAAGGGCTAATTTTTCTTCCTATATAAGTAATGCAGTTTATGTTATATTTTATAAATTAACTTTTTTCTTGTTTGCTTTTAATTAATGTTCTATGTATCATATAATTGTACATTTTGCTGATGAATAAGAAAGCAAAATTACAATTCTGTAATAATTGATTGCTGGTAATTTCCTCTCCGTTGTAGTGAAGTTTACTTTATGGAGTCACTTTTTCTTGAATTTTCTTGTAGTAAAAGCTTCTTTATCATGCTGACTTTATGTTTACTCATTGTGTTTTATATATTTTTTCGTGTTTAGTTAATTAATTTCAGTTTAAAGTAGACCTTAAGTACTCCTTTTTATCTTACCAATTTTCTGTAATTTTTTATGGGTATAAATTAATTTTTGAAGAAACTCTGCATTTAGTAAGTTAGAATCAACCTTCAATGTAAATTTAGATTTAAATCATGTTACAGTGTTCATATTTACTATTTCCATTTTCTTCTGGGTTTGTACTCTTGGGGAATGCAAAGTTTAAGTATAAATGATAATATATGGGAAAAAAGGGAGAAGAAGAAACCATTTTACTTTCAATTAATAATGGGAATTCTTGCCCTCCAGAGCACATCCCAACTGGTAAAGATGAGGGCGCTTCAAGACTGACGGATCAGAAGTCGTGAGTTCGATTCCTGGAAGGCTCTTGGAAGGCAAATATTCTCCTGGAAGTCAGGATTTATCCTGGAAGGCAGCAGCTCTACTGAAAGACAAGATGCAAAGATGGGAAACGACTTGTTTGACACTTTGACAGATCAGTTGGGTGGGCTCTTGAGCATTGATCAGTTTGAGACATAACTTGCGGTTTAACCTGTCTGCAGCTTAAGGGGACAAGGTGTAGATTTCAGGATTTAGTCACTGTAAAGTGAATGCTTGGATATTAAAAATAATAATAATAATAATAATAGGAATTCTTATTCTTATTTGGATTGTTACATCTTTTTCAATTCTTTTAACGAAGCTTATCTACAACTTTAAACTAGATAGTATGAAATTTGGTATTTCATGCATGTGTGACACCTCGACTTAGAATGAAACAACTTTTTTTCGTTGCTTTTAATTGATTAGAAGTGAACAGTACGCTATTCATTTTATTATTAATGAAACGTGTCACCAACGGTGATTTAATTAAAAAGAATTATAAATAACTTTTATACTTTGCTGGATCAATTTATTTAAACCTAAATAAATGTAATATTAATTCAGATTTACTGGGTAACATTAGAAAACTTCATCGGATGAAGAGGTCCGTTTCTTTTATTATTAAGAAAATTTCCAGAAATGAAAATGTGATATTCTTTTTGCATGCATGCATGCGGCAACGGGTAACCATCACAGCGTCTTTCTTTCTTTCTTTTTTTTTTTT
>NC_036253.1:2568525-2572871 GCF_002742605.1 Olea europaea var. sylvestris | reverse complement strand
CATTAAAAAGTGTCAATCCTTTCCGTTAGAAGACGGTAATTCAATCGATGGGATTTTCCTGTGTGGACGTTAAAATTAGACAAGATGCCACATGAATTAATTCATAAACTTGAATTCGTCAATTTTTTACTTTGAACATGCTTTAAGTACAAGTCAAGAGTTTTTCAATATTCTTCACTGTTCAGTACTTATTTTGACGAATCAACGGACTATTCAATTCACATTCTCGAGTAATCCTAGAATCAATGAGTCTTTGAATATAGAATAAAGCCCGTCTCGATTTGGGGACAGGGTTGAAGACAGGGACGCTATGTATTGGAGGGGGCACCCCTGTCCCTATCCCCAAGCCGTGACAAGGAGCAGGGCTCTTGAATATATACTTCATTTCTTATGCTTTCACTGCATTAATTAACCTTTTAATTAGTTTTGGTTAAAAATAATTAAATCTAGGAAATAGTAGTGTCCAATCATATATATTTACTTGAAATGATATCCAAAACATTATATAAGGTTTGTTCGATAGTGATTATGAAAATTGATTTTTTAATCGTCAAAGAAAAAAGTAGATCTCATTTGTGAGAGAAGAAGCCAAAAATGACGGGGAACTTAAGAAAATAACGGTTATAAAATTAATTTTTTGAGGTAAAAAATCAGAATCAACATTCACATAATCATTTACCTTTTTGATGAAATTAAGTGCATCCAAATTAGACAAAACTGATTGTCAGGCATATAAGTGAACGCCAAAAACTGCAATAACACTGTATTCATAAGGTTCATGTTCAGTGAATTTTGGCTGATTAGCAGATAGAAAATATGTATACAAAATTAAATATATTTTTAAATAAGTGATATTTACGATGCAATTATATCATTTAGATTTTAAGCTATTAAAAATGAAATATGATTATTTACTTATAATTCATTTTTTTTACGAGCTTCTTACAGGCATCTTGTGACAATAAAACGTAAGACTGAAACTTTTTAATGCTATGAATCGACGTTATAAGATGAATGTTTGTCGAAGTTTTGAGAGATATAAGTTGAACTTGATAAGACAGCTACGTTAATGGTTCCGATCCAACAAAATGACCGATCGACTGATGACCTTTTAATTTCACTCAAAAACTATACAAAATAAAAAATATAGTAATATACGGAGTTAGCTATCACCCTGCAAACGCCGTCGTTTCCATAACAGAAACACTACCTTCTTATATGGAACGAGTATTGACCAGTTCGTGAACCGGAGAAGCGGAAGGAGTGAAATAAACAGGCGAAGCACAAGGCGTTGAAAACGGCGTCGCATCAATATCTCTAACATGATCAACCTCCTCTTCCGCCTCCTCCGCTGCCGCCGCCGCCGCCACCACGACGACCACAAACTCCTCCTGTGACTCTTCAGTCAAATTAACACCCTCCTCCAAGCTGACTGTCTCGCTCTGGTTCTGATCTTTTTCTGCAAGAGGCAATTCAAAATCCTCTCTCTCCTCTTCATTGATAGTAAACAAGAACCTTGACGGTCCATGCATGCCCTGAAGTTTCAGCACATCTATATCCATCTGCGGCGGCGCGTTCGAGTTCGGACCGTCCGTATTTGAGTTGGTTTCGCGTGGTCTAATGCAGAAGAAGTAGAGGAGCTCTTTAGAGGAGGCTGTAGAAGATACAGAACAGTCTGAAGAATACTGGGATAGTTGATCTCCACCCCCACAACCTCCTTGGACGACGGTGGGATTTTGACGGCGGAAGACACGGCGGCGCCACAAGACGTAGAAGATTTCAATGAAGAGTGCCACCAGTGCGATTACAAATATTATAGTTAGTGCTGTGCCTAGTTTGCTTAGGCCGCCACGGCCACTACTCATATTTCTTGTTGTATGTGAATTACTATGAAATGGAGAATCAGATTCTGTGGTTTGTTTGACTTTGAAGTGAAGATGG
This sequence comes from Olea europaea var. sylvestris, assembly GCF_002742605.1. Lineage (NCBI taxonomy): Eukaryota > Viridiplantae > Streptophyta > Magnoliopsida > Lamiales > Oleaceae > Olea > Olea europaea. Next base: position 2,570,930 of record NC_036253.1, on the reverse strand, counting down.
AGGTTGAATACCGTTGGTGTTGGGGTTGGGGTTGGGATTGGGATAGGAAGGTGACGAGTGAGAAAAGGTGATGAGGTAGCTGGGGATAGGAAGGAAAGGTGAAGGAAAAGAAGTACCGTTGGCTTTGTAAAAGCATCGGCGGAAACTTGACTAATTAATAAAAATTTTAATAAAATTTTCACATAAATCATTTATATATATATATATATATATATAAGTGTAAAACTCGATCATATGGATGTCCAAGATGATCTCAGGATGTACACAGGGAATCGAACAATAATGTGGAGCGGTAATCATAGAGTGTGAGATTTTGTTATAGAGAATTCTCGAAGTGATTGAGTCTCTATAAGATAATGTAGACTAAACACGACGAAAATGAATTAGATCTCGAACAATGATATGGACGGAAGAGGATTGTTACACTCGTGTGGTCGTGACGATGTAGTATTTCATTCAAGCGAAAATTGTTGGAGATTTGTAAACTAAGTTTAACTATGACGATGAGTTTTTAAGTAGATTAGTCTACTCAACGTAACTTATAAAATGACCAAGACACAAATTTAAATATAGTATTCAAGCAGATGTCAAAGTTTAAAGAATTACTAACTAAAACATTATACGAAGATTAAAATATCAATAATTCAATAACATTGTCTTAATAAATTAAAAATAAAAAATAAAAAAGTGGATTATTGATTGGTGTAAAGCTATAAAGTCATGCAAGCAAGCTACATGTGAAATTTGGCCTTTGTTGGTAGTGACTATTTGCATAGTAGGTGGCTAATTAATGAAGAAAACTACGTATTAAAGCTCCAATATTTAAAACATATGACGAGGGACACTTTAAAAATTGCTCGAAAGTTAGTTACCTGCCGTTTTTAAAAAAAGTACATACTTTCATGCTTAAGGATAACGACAAGGTACGCTTGACACAATAATAGCAAACTTTGCATTTTATTTGTTTAAAATAACTTTTCGTTTTAAATTATGTCTGAATAAGTAAATTTCTTTTTTTAAAGTAAATTTTACTTTTATTATCAAAATAAGCAAACTTATTTTCATTTGGATTTTGTATAATGAACGGTGGGTAGGATGTCGTGGAAATATTGTTAGCATCATGTAAAAGTCTCATGATAGATCAATTTGTCACAGAGTTCTTCAAACGGAACAGGTTTTCTCGAATGAAAAGGGCAGTGATTACTTCTTTATATGTAGTTCCAAGACCCCGAGTACGATAGATGAGAAGGTCGGAAATGGTTGGAGACACCAAGAGAGGAGAGTTCATCGGCAAGAATATTAATTTTTAGGAGAATGGCACGAAAACCTTATTAATTTCGAAAGCTTATTCCTGAGATGAATGATATGAAGTTAAGACCTTTTGGTAAATATTTGGTTTGATGAGTCAATGCCCTGTGATGGATGGCAGCAAAAGAAATAAGGGAATAATGGCCTCAATTAACGAAACAAGAATGGCATGGAGGACTAGTTGATTTTTTTATTTTTTATTTTTATATAAATTAACAAATAGACAAAAAAATGAGTTTACTCATGAGCTCGTGCTAGTGGATGACTTGAGAAAAGTAACGTGAGCTCAACTTGATTTATGACTCATCTCAACAAATTCAAACCATTCATAGGTTGAGCCGGAATGAGCCGAGTCCCAGAATCCGCGATGACTTGACCCATTTACCACCCCTAGCTATACCCCAACCCCTTCTTCCCTTATCCTTAGAGCATCTTCAAGAAATCTCTAAAAATGAAATATTTTCTATTTTAGAGAGCAAATGTTTAAAAATAAGTTTCAAGAGAGTCTTTATTTTAACTTTTTAAAGTAAAGACTGGGTTGAAGAGTTAAACCCACTCTTTATTCTTAATTGATAATTATTGCGTATAATAAGTTACAAATTTCAATACTCTACAATTTAAATCATTCAAATCACATTTGAATTGATTGACCATTAACGTATAAGAAAACTGATTGGCTATTGACTAAATCATCTTATCCTATCTTAAAGCAACTTTCGCCCTTTTTCCGAACTATTAATCGAATCAAATTTTCTTGTAACTTTATGGATGAAGACATGATCTCTCTGAATCCGATTGGATTCATTTGGAGGAGGATTCTAATCCTATTGAGCAAACAGATTCAACATAGCTTGACTTTTTTAGAACAAGTCCAAAGTTGTTTTTCCCTACTTGCTGCGTAAAAAATTGAACATTTTTTCTCATTCTGTTTGAAGCCAAATAGAGACCGAAATGCATAAAATAAATAAGGGAAAGGTACCAAACCTTTTTCTTGGTTTAAGGGCTGCTCTCCACCGGTTTTTGGGGCTTACACTTACCTATTAGGGTTTGCAGATTACTAAATCAGTTACAGCCCGTTTTTGCTCAATGGGTTCAAT